>NW_027167934.1:1427500-1485000 GCF_040954835.1 Lepisosteus oculatus | reverse complement strand
CGGCACTATGTGGCAGCGTTGCATGACAACCCATCTCACCACGGAAAGGAACCTAACAGCTTTGGTAAGAGAGGAGAAAAGGACCTGGCCCGTACGGGGCTCGAACCCACGACCTTGGCGTTATTAGCACCACACTCTAACCAACTGAGCTAACCGGCCTCACGACAGTGGTCCTCTCTGTGCTGACACTGCTCATGATGTTTCCCGAGCCGAAACTGCGTTTTTCCAAGCAATTTGACAAAGCCCGCCCACTGAAAACTGCAGCAGATCGTGTAAAGACGTTCAACTTTGTAATTACTGCACGCACAGGAAGCAGAATAAATTCCTCTTTTCAAACTGTCAAAGGTTTGCTTTGCGAACGCTGCAGGACATCGCACAATCTCTTTTGAACAGGGACGAACGATTTCTTATGGGGCGCAGTAAGTACAGACGTTTAAAAAGCTCCACTCATGCCGACGATGCAGCATGAAGAAGCGCAACCTAACATTTGACAGACAAAGGCCGGGCGCCGCTACGAGCAAAATAGGCAGGCAGGACCGCACTAAGCGTCAGAGCCGCCGTGAGCGCTACGGGGAAGGCAAGGGCTCAGGCAGAGTCTATCATAAGACTGGACGAAGGGAGTCGACTGCAGCCCGCCTGGCCAGGCTTGAACAAGCCCTGCCTGAGAGATCAGGACAGGGTAAACCTTCCGCACCGAATGCCAGAAGTGTGAATGAGCTTAGGGGGACCACGCCCCTTCTCACTGGAGGAGGCGGGGATCCGTCCCAAGCCCCTCCCTCAGTCTATCTGATTGGGTGGGAGGGTTCCTGCCTGGAAGAAGGCTGTGACTCTGAGTTGGGCGCTGACCCCGCCCCTGAAGTCAAAGAAAAGGCAGGCTTCCAACAATTCTTAGGGAATCTCAGCCAGAAAGGCAAAGCAAGGCGTATTTATATCAAGGTTTCTCTTGAAAACGTCTTAGATAGAGAAGCACTGATTGACACTGGGGCTGAAATTAGTTTGATGTCAGGCGATCTACTCAGCGAGCTCAAACGAGTAGCGAAAGGAAAAGGCATCAGACTTAAGGTAGAACCTTGTAAAATAGATATTTCCAGCTATACCCAGGATCATGCCAGGATCACACACCGAGTGTGGGTGGCACTTAGGTTCGGGCCAATGAACGTGGTGCATCCTGTTTACATCTCTAGGTTAAAAACAGAGCCACTACTCATTGGCCAAGACCTGCTTGACAGGCTGGAGCCTCTGGTGGACTGCCAGCGTGGAAAATTGTGGGCTCAGGTCAAAAACCCTAAGCCTGTTGCACAGCAAAAAGGGGGATTCAGTGGTTATGCTGTGATCACACAGTGCCCACTGAACACTATAGCTGAGTTGGAGGTTCCTCCTGGTTCCTCTGGACGAGAATAAATGTCTCTTCTTGCTTTCCAAAACTACAGGGAAGTCCTGCCCAGGCCAGCACTCCCACGGTCTCCCAACTACAGGAGCAGTGCTCCGAGCAGCTGCTTGACCCGCCAGGTAAAGCACACCCCCTTTTCATCCCTGAAGAAGAGTGGATCTCCCTGTCCGGTAATGAATGGGAGTCCTTTCTGTGCACCCTGGTACCTCAGGGGGTCCAGGACTACCACCCCATGGTGGTGGGAGGGGGTCCAGGTGGCAGAAGTGCAGGTTGATGATGTAATTCTTAGCCTCAGCTCTGAGAAGTCCATAATCAGTGAAGGTCTGTTCGAGGACCTGTCGCGAAGCTGTCAGGTGACCCTGGTGACGCAGTCACAGGTTCTGTGGTGGGCACCCCCACCTCATAGGTCCATTTGGAGCAAAGGAAGCTGTGTAGCTTCCATCTCCATCGGAAAAAGGAAGTTTGCTCACTACTTCCAGGTAGCACCTCAGCTGACCCATTCGGTCTGCATTGGTGCAGACCTATTGGTTCGACTGGGCGCCCAGCTGGACACAGTAAACAGTGTGCTGTGGAAACGGGTAGACCCAGATGCCCACTCTCTAAGCGGTGACCCCGAGAACATTCGGTCAGGTCAGACGATTCCTCAGGCCTGCCAGGTAGTAAACAAATCGGACCTGATCGTTCCTGCGTCAACAGCAGGGTTTCCGGTACGCCTTGTCCTAAAGAAGGGACAGAGAATGGACGCTGAGATGGTTTTCTTCCAACCATCAGCTCAGTTTATCAGACTGAACCTAGCAGTCTGTTGTACCCCCAGACTGGAACGGAATGGCCGAGCCACCTGCCTGTTGGTGCAGAACATAGCAAAACAAGATGTCAAAATCCCTGCTCGCACTGACATGGGACTGGAATTGACAATAGTTTCTATGATTTCGAACTGGCCATCCCAGTACTGGGGCAGCTCCCTGGTCCCTTGGCTTCATAAAAGCGCCCCTGTAATAAAGAAATTAAATCCAAAATCAAGAGGGCAGTTGCCTACTGAAATACAAGAAGTCATCAATTTTAACCTAGCAACACATTAAAGGCTGCATCTATACAAGTACGATTCTAGAAATGCTCACCAGATTACGTTTTAAGAAGGAACTGCGCTTCAGGTTCTGCCGAGATCTTAACTCGGATGGCAGGATTCAGAGTCCGGAGTGTGGACTGATTGCGCACGGAGGGTCCATATACTGTGGATCCCTCAGTGATCTTCCGCGTGTTCAAACAGCCAGCGTGTGACTCCCCTGTCCCCGTGACCTCATTGCTCTGCTCTATCCTCTGTACAGCCGAGCCCGATTCACGGTAAAGTGAAAAAAATATGCCCTCAACTTGAGATTTACTCTGGAGCGAGGATAGATGTTACCTTTTTATCATTGAACAGGATGTATGTGATGTGGCGACTAGGTTCAATTTTGTATCCTCTTTAAAAGATTAAGGACTGGGGTGAGCGTGATTTACCACCCTTTCAGCTAAGAACCCGACGTGCGCACCGTTTAAGCTGCATAGACTCGGTCGTTTAACTCTTCTCCATTAGCAGGGTTAAGGTTAAAGAAAAAAAACATTGCTGACTTCTTTTTTTTTTGCCAGCTGCTAGCGCTGATTAGCAAGGTTTGTATTTCATGTTTTGCAAGTTGCATCCATTTTAAGAAAAACAAGTCGTGTTAAAGACAGGAAATGAATACTTGCATTTAATTAAGTCTAGCCGTAGGCGGTTATCCACTGGGATTCAGACCCAGGGTCTCCTGTTTACTAGACAGGCGCTTTAACCAACTAAGCCACAGCGCCCCGGGAGTGCTGTCCTTTTGCAGCCACTTGGACACACCACTCAGACACATCTGCATTCGGTGTGTGCTCCGCCTGCTCGCTGAGCAAGTTGCCACCTTTACATACAATAGCAACATCGACACCAAGAGAAAGGATGACAAATGGCTTTTATCTGGAACTTTTCATGTCCAAGGAGCTCAATGTGCTTTCTGTGTACAACAGGGCCACTGAACTCCACACTGGCCACTGAACCACAGCAGTGGCTTGCTGGCTTGACATCTCCCAGGGAAAATGTTGAAATCGCATGTGGAACAGGAAAATGACCCTCGAGTACGAGGGAAAAAAAAGAAAAAGATCATCTGGAGCGCGCCAACCCAGTTGGGACAGCCCAGTTTTGTTAACGAGGTGGCCGAGTGGTTAAGGCGATGGATTGCTAATCCATTGTGCTTTGCACGCATGGGTTCAAATCCCATCCTCGTTGGTTTCCATGTCTGTTTCCCTTCTGTTTTTGATCCCTATTGCTCAATGCACAGTGAATGCATTGCATACATGTGTCTGACAATGAGAAATGGGCCCCTGAGACAGTCATTTGCCTGTTTCACAAATGATCGTATTTTACTAGAGATTCTGTTTGGGATTCAGATGTGCATTCGGACAGCAATCCCTTTCAAGAAATGATACGTTCTGGATGAGGTCAAAGGTGCATCATTTGGACACTTTGTGGGCTTGAAATACAAAGAAAATCATGTTCTATGGTACAAGATAAATACAAAACTTAAGCTTTTATTATAATTAGATTTGTTTATAAAGCATAAGCAATCATTTATAACATTAATATATGTAAAAATAACATTTTAGCATCATACGTTTAGTATATTTAGTCCCTAATGCTGAAAGAAATGATCATAGAACATGACTTCTAACCTTACCTGCGGTGTTTTTGATCCCTATTGCTCAATGCACAGTGAAAGCATTGCATACATGTGTCTGACAATGAGAAATGGGCCCCTGAGACAGTCATTTGCCTGTTTCACAAATGATCGTATTTTACTAGAGATTCTGTTTGGGATTCAGATGTGCATTCGGACAGCAATCCCTTTCAAGAAATGATACGTTCTGGATGAGGTCAAAGGTGCTGGAACACTGTATTTAGGATGTGTTTGCAGTTATTCTGTGTTTCTAGCTTCAACCCAGTGATATATATATATATGCTCACTGATTTTTTGGTACATGCCCAGGGCAATAATCATTATGAGGATTTATTTCCATATGTGCTAGAGGTAGTGTTGTGAAATTCTTCAACACAGGATCGCAGGTTTAAACCTGCACTCTTACTCCTTAAATACCAACAAATGCAGATATGTAGCAATCATATTGTAGCTGACACTCATTTGCCTGTTTCACAAATGATCATATTTTACTAGAGATTCTGTTTGGGATACGGATGTGCATTCTGACAACAATCTCTTTCAAAAAATGATTTTACCTTATCGCAGCTTTGCCCCTCTTGCCTCTTTGGAAAATATCTCCATCTTGTGGTCGTTGTTGGTAATGTCTAGACAATATCTCCATCTTGTGGTCGTTGTTGGTAATGTCTAGACAATATCTCCATCATGTGGTCGTTGTTGGTAATGTCTTCTTATGCCCTTTTTTCATTTCAATTCTTTATAAGTTGATTCTAGAATCTCTACAATAGAGCTGAAAATATCAGTTTTGTAGCAGACAATATGACATTAGTTATAGTCCAATTAAGACTTTATTACCCTGTTTGTAACATAACAAATTAAAATTGATTAAAACTAAGTTTGGAACACCAGGGAACATAAAAAATGATTTTTAGGAAAACCATGAGGTTCTCTGTGTCCGATGCCTGCAAGGGGAGAAAGCTAGAATCCTTTGCTTTTTCAAAAGTTGAAAATAAACGTCATATAACAACAGCTTTCATTCCTAGGAGTGAAAAATAACCATTTTTGAAGACATATTAGTTTCTAAAACACTACAATAAAGTTGAAAACATCCGTTTTATATTACATTAATTTTTGTGAAATTAGTCATTTATTGCACTATTTTTAATAAAATCTCTAATTAAAAGTGATTAAAATTAAGTTTGGAACAACAAGGAACACAAAAAAAAAGATTTTAAGGAAAAAAATATTGTCTTCTGTGCCAGGTGCCTGCAAGGGGAGAAAGCTAGAATCCTACCCAGGCTCCTGGAGCTCTGTCCTGGCTAAAGGAGGGTGAATCCATCACATTCAAAGCTCCATGAAAAAATGATATTTTTAAATTTGAAAAAAAAAAAAACATTATAGAACAACATCTCTTGGTCCACAGAGTGCAAAAATCCAACTTTGAAGAAAATCCATTGACTGATCCCCGAATCCTGAAGTTTCTTCGCATGATATCGGGCTTGCAACCACTTTCTGGAAAATGATGAAAAATGCCAAAAATGAAAAAAAAGTTATCAATTCTAGAGCCTAAGAGGAAAATAAGACAAATGTATATCTCCAAATAATTTTATGTGCTTCAGAAGAGCCCAGGAAAGTTTTTTGCATACATGAAACCACGCCCGTTTGCACGTAAGCAGACATGGTTGCACACACGACTGCATGAAAGCACGTGTGCATGCAAAATCATCCTGTTAAGCATTTGAAAAGCCGCACCACGGCGCACTTGAAATAGCTCTTACATTAGTGGTAGATGCAGGAATCGCCTTTTTATTTACGCTCTTACCAACGCGATGGAAAGCAAAACAAAGCAAAGCAGAGCAAAACAAAACGAACAAACGCAAAACCCTCACGTCCCGCACTTGCATATAACGCCGTTACGTGCCCAAGCGGTATTGTACGTCATCCTAGCACTGCACCCCGGGGCGTACGGTATATGGGAATGAGCACACGCCACGAATCGTCTGAAATCACTCCCTACAGCTGTAAGGCGCCTTGAAGCGTGCACCCCCAACATTCTTCTTTGCGCATCTGTGAAAGGTAAACTCTTGAGCAAACTCTGAACCAGCTCTAAGGAAACTAATCCGATTAGACGTTACTTTGACTCATCCTTTAACAGTTTTCAGTCTCTGTCTTTAAACACCTTGCTCAGTCACATTCAAGCCACAAGTACTCTTCTCGGATGTTGCACAAACAAATCCTAATGTCTTGAAAGCATTGCAGCATGTTTGTGTCCCACTTCCCGTGGCTGCAGGACGACTGACACGAACGGACAAACAATCTGTGGCGTTTAGCGTGACATAGTCTTGCAGGCATCGTGCTGTCTTACTGCAATACTATACCACTTGAGGAAACAGTCCATCTGGCCATGAAACTCATTTGAACGTCTAGCTACAGCAACTAACAATAACATGATTTATTCAGGATGTGTGGAATCAGCACGTCCCGGAGACAGCTTCTGAAATCGTGAGCATTCTCTGGTGGTGTCCTGGAGGGCTCCCCCGGGCATGTGTTGGTGGTATAGTGGTGAGCATAGCTACCTTCCAAGCAGTTGACCCGGGTTCGATTCCCGGCCAACGCAGTGGCAAGTGTTTTCAAATGCTGTCACAAGCCTTGGATTGTGACTAGCAAAGCGAAGCCTTTTGAAAGAGCTAAAGCACTGCAAAACGGAATTGAAGGAGAATCTTACAGGGGATTCTGAGCAGTGTCTAAATAAATAAATTCACAGCGTCCGCGGATGGCATTTTGCAGCTGGAAGTAGATGTCGACGCTTTTTGCACACAGCACCAAAAAAGCGTCTTTTTTGAAGGTACAGGCATTGAGCATTGGTGGTTCATTGTTAGAACTCTCACCTGCCACGCAGGAGGCTTGGTTTCGATTCCTGGCCAATGCAGTGGCTTTTGCAGCGAACGGCTCCATCACTTGCATCCCAACTTTTGCAACTCGCAACTGAAAACCCACTGAAGCTAAGCAGGTGTGAGCCAGGTCAGTACCTGGATGAGGGTGAGCTACAGGGAAAAACAAAGCTTCCAGCTGGAAGTGGTGTTAATGGGGCCAGCGGGGAGGCGCTCACCCTGAGGTCTGTGCGGGTCCATATCTCCCAATATAGTGACGGAGAAGCTGTGTTGTAAAAGGGCGCTGTCTTTTGGATGAGATGTAAAACCGAGGTCATAGTGCTCTGTGGTCATTAAAAATGACCACCAAAACCTTTGACAAAAGTTCTTGGTAATTGATGGTCTTCAATAATGTTTCTCCTTTAGGTACATTTAAAATCAGCTGAATAATGCTGTGAAACCATGAAACTGCATGAGAAAGCCCGTACACTGAATTACACGGCTTTCTATTCAAAGGAGGACAAAAGAAATTCCCTGAGTTCGATTTTTTGCAGCACAGAGAGGGGCACTGTCACGAGGCCGGTTAGCTCAGTTGGTTAGAGCGTGGTGCTAATAACGCCAAGGTCGCGGGTTCGAGCCCCGTATGGGCCATGTCCTTTTCTCCTCTCTTACCAAAGCTGTTAGGTTCCTTTCCGTGGTGAGATGGGTTGTCCTGCAACGCTGCCACACAGTGCCGACAGACAAGAGTGTTGCGGGAGAAGAGAAAAGTGTTTGAAGATTTAAGAGTGTCTTAGGTGGAGCCAAAATCAAGTGTCACAAATGCAAGTGGGAAGATTTCCAATGTTTAATATGGTCAAAATAAGCGGAAGTTACCAGCTGGTCCGGCACAGTCTGCCATGTTTTTGTCATATACTGTAAAGTGGTGTCGAACTGGAGCCTCACCATTTGCATATGTGAGGCTCCAGTTATACATCGATTGTCACATTAAATGACAAAAATGAAGAGAGGTAAAGCAGCTGGAGAGGTTTTCTTACAACTTTTGAGCTGACACAGTTTTGGAAAATGTTTCCTTCACGCTGCACTGTACAATATAGGCAGCCAAGAGTCTCCAAAACAAAACAGAATTGACAGATAGGAGAAAATTCCCACTCGTCCTGAAGTTCCCAAAATCCAGCACTGAGTGTAAACAAAGTGTCTAAGTAGCGTGGGAATGTTAAACCTAACCCTAGCTGGAGTTTGAGCAATCCAGCACTGAGAGTAAAAAGATGAGTCAAAGTAACGTCTAATCAGTTTAGTTTCCTTAGAGCTGGTTCAGAGTTTGCTCAAGAGTTTACCTTTCACAGATGCGCAAAGAAGAATGTTGGGGGTGCACGCTTCAAGGCGCCTTACAGCTGTAGGGAGTGATTCGAGACGATTCGTGGCGTGTGCTCGTTCCCATATACCTTACGCCCCGGGGTGCAGTGCTAGGATGACTACAATACCGCTTGGGCACGTAACGGCGTTATATGCAAGTGCGGGACGTGAGGGTTTTCGATTGTTCGTTTTGTTTTGCTCTGCTTTGCTTTGTTTTGCTTTCCATCGCGTTGGTAAGAGCGTAAACCATGTCTGCTTATGTGCAAACGGGCGTGGTTTCATGTATGCAAAAAACTTTCCTGGGCTCTTCTGAAGCACATAAAATTATTTGGAGATATACATTTGTCTTGTTTTCCTCTTAGGCTCTAGAAATGAAAACTTTTTTTTAGGATTCTAGCTTTCTCCCCTTGCAGGCATCGGGCACAGAGGACCTCATGGTTTTCCTAAAAATCTTTTTTTTTTGTGTTCCTTGTTGTTCCAAACTTAATTTTAATCACTTTTAATTAGATATTTTATTAAAAATAGTGCAAAAAATGACTAATTTCACTAAAAATAATGTAATATAAAACTGATGTTTTTAACTTTATTGTAGTGTTTTAGAAACTACTATGTCTTCACAAATGGTTATTTTTCACTCCTAGGAATGAAAGCTGTTGTTATATGATGTTTATTTTCAAATTTTGAAAAAATCAAAGGATTCTAGCTTTCTCCCCTTGCAGGCATTGGACACAGAGAACCTCATGGTTTTCCTAAAAATCATTTGTTATGTTCCCTGGTGTTCCAAACTTAGTTTTAATCAATTTTAATTTGTTATTATGTTAAAAACAGGGTAATAAGTTTCTAATTGGACTATAAATAATGTCATATTGTCTGCTATAAAACTGATGTTTTCATCTCCATTGTAGAGATTCTAGAATCAACTAATAGAGAATTAAAATAAAAAAGGGCATAAGAAGACATTACCAACAACGACCACAAGATGGAGATGTTGTCTAGACATTACCAATAACGACCACAAGATGGAGATATTGTCCAAAGAGGCAAGAAGGGCAAAGCCGCGATAAGGAGATTGCTGTCAGAATGCACATCCGTATCCCAAACAGAATCTCTAGTAAAATATGATCATTTGTGAAACAGGCAAATGAGTGTCAGCTACAATATGATTGCTACATATCTGCATTTGTTGGTTTTTAAGGAGTAAGAGTGCAGGCGGTTTAAACCTGCGATCCAGTGTGTTGAAGTATTTCACAACACTACCCCTAGCACATCAGGAAATAAATCCTCATAATGATTATTGCCCTGGGCATGTACCAAAAAATCAGTGAGCATATACATATATCGCTGTGTTGAAGCTAGAGACACAGAATAAGTGCAAACACATCCTAAATACAGTGTTCCTGCACCTTGACCTCATCCAGAATGTATCGTTTTTTGAAAGCGATTGCTGTCAGAATGCACAACTGAATCCCAAACAGAATCTCTAGTCAAATATGATCATTTATGAAACAGGCAAATGAGTCTCTCAGGTGCCCATTGCTCATTTTCAGACACATTTATGCAATACTTTCACCATGCGTTGAGCAATAGGGATTAAAGATACCAGAGGTAAGGTTTAAAAGTAATTCTGAGGTGCAACACATCAGCAAAACAGCTAGGCATCTGAAATGTGGGGTTTGAGAGCCCTTCAGGGAACACCGTACCCTAAAGGTACCAGAAGTCCACTAGTATAAGCATTAAGTCACTGTCAGCCCTGTTGCAATGTGATTGCTACATATCTTCATTTCTTTGGTTTTTAAGGAGTAAGAGTGCAGGGGGTCTAAATCTGCGATCCAGTGTGTTGAAGTATTTCACAACACTACCTGTAGCCCGTCTGGAAATAAATCCTCATTCTGATTATTGACCTGGGCATGTACCAATAAATCACTGAGTATATATATATATCACTGTGTTGAAGCTAGAGACCTGTATGTAATAATATGATGCTAAAATGTTATTTTCACATGTAAGAAAACCGGCTCAGGGATGCCAAATATGTAATGTTGCCATAGCAAAATTAAATGTAGTGGCTCTCTGAAGGCACCAGTTCTGTAGGGTTTGGGCATTTACTGAGACAATTATTAATTGTAGCAGTAAATCACAAAGTTGATTCTTTTGATGGCTTTAGAATCCAACCATGTGACATAACTCAAACAACGCGCACACACAGGTACTAATACACGAGGATACATTTATTAATACATAAAATATGCATGTAAACCTAACAGATCTTATCGAGAGGGTTATCAGAATACAAAAGATATATATTCAGTCAGTTACGAAGTGTTACACATATCAAGAGGACATACGTTCAGTATATCATTCATTAAGACCGTTTCGTTAATGAACTTGGTTATAACTTCTACATTAGATACTCAAACAAGTACATAACTCTTAGGAATTAAATTGATATCAACTGGTTGGGATAACAATTGAATTCTCGAGCTCCAATGCATTGAAGTTGAATACTCATCCAATCTTTGGGGATTCAGATCTTCCTGCGGGCACAAAGAAACAGTTGCAGGCTGTTGCTGTCCAATCCGCGCTCTCTGGCTCCGTGCCAGGCTGTGCTGTGCGGCTTGCGACGCTGCGCTGCTGATGCTCACTGTGGGCTTTAACTAGCAAAGTTTGTGCACAGGAGAAAAGATGACTGTGGGTCCCAGCAAGTCAGGAAGAGGACCGGTTCGTTTCTGATGAAGAGCTAGTTCTGAATAGTGATTCAGCTGTCCACAGTTCCGACCTGTTCACGAGGCCTGCTGCTGGTGCTAACCTCGGGTGGATCCTCTGGTTATTCTCTGGCAACCTCCGCTCTAGACTCTTAGAACAAAGGAAAGTTCTGGCACTCGGACACACTGGCCGTTCCGTGGTTGTCCGGGCTGAGTCTCAGGATGGTCAGGAGGCGCGCTGCGAGAATGTCCTGCCCTTGGGAGCCTTCTGCTCCTGGGCCGCCCTGCCCTGGAATTCTCCTTTGAATTCCCTTTAGAATTGTTCACAGAATCCTCTGAATCCTCCCTTCTGAATCTTACTGAATCTCACAGGCTCTCTGTGTTGCCTGTTTTTACCTGGAGGAACTTCAGCTCATTGATTGGCTGAAAGTTCCATGGGCATCAGAGTCCCACGTGGGTTACTCGACCCTACCAGTCCCTGATTGATTGATCAAGGTGAGATATGAGTCACTTAGTCCTGACACTTAGTAATGCAGTCCAGATGTCCAACTGGCACTCCCTAGACAGAAAGGCGCCAATGGATGACCATTGATCATGATAGCCAGGCTTAGCTAAGTGCATCCCCCTTTGGGAGCTGTCCTAGGACCTTAAATCACCCTGCATGAATAGTCTCTCTGTGGCTGCACCACAGAGATGAACAGAGAAATGGGGCCTCATTTGGGAAGGCTCAGAACACTTAATTCTGCCTTATTAATAAGCCTCGCCGCTACACACATATATTAATATAATAAATGATTGCTTATGCTTTATAAACAAATCTAATTAAAATAAAAGCTTAAGTTTTGTATTTATCTTGTACCATAGAACATGATTTTCTTTGTATTTCAATCCCACAAAGTGTCCAAATGACGCACTACATGATATAAGGAAGATTATCACATGCATATCGGTATTATCTTTCTTACGAAAATGCATTCCTTTCATTACCTTTTACTTTTTAAAATGAACTCAAATTGTGTATAATGTAATAATTTAAGTAGAATAGATTCTAATAATATAATGATCCAGTGTGTTGCACTACTTCACTGCTTCACTGCTCTATGCCGTCTGGAAATAAATCCTCAGACTGCTTACTGCCCTGGGCATGTACCAATGAATTACAGGAGCACATCTATTTCTCACTGCGTTGAAGCAGGAGACACACAGTCTCTGCAAACACATCCTAGATACAGTGTTCCAGCACCTTTGACCTCATCCAGAACGTATCATTTCTTGAAAGGGATTGCTGTCCGAATGCACATCTGAATCCCAAACAGAATCTCTAGTAAAATACGATCATTTGTGAAACAGGCAAATGACTGTCTCAGGGGCCCATTCCTCATTGTCAGACATATGTATGCAATGCTTTCACCGTGCATTGAGCAATAGGGATTAAAAACACCACAGGTAAGGTTAGATGTCATGTTCTATGATCATTTCTTTCAGCATTAGGGACTAAATATACTAAACGTATGATGCTAAAATGTTATTTTCACATATATTAATGTAATAAATGATTGCTTATGCTTTATAAACAAATCTAATTAAAATAAAAGCTTAAGTTTTGTATTTATCTTGTACCATAGAACATGATTTGCTTTGTATTTCAAGCCCACAAAGTGTCCAAATGTTCTATGATCATTTCTTTCAGCATTAGGGACTAAATATACCAAACGTATGATGCTAAAATCCTGAAAAAAGGATGTGCTCCATCTCGTCAGTAGATTGGATTCCAAAACTGATTTGGGTCAATATACATTACCTTTGAAATTAAAGTACAGTCTACTGTAGGGAACCATCAACTTAGAAAGCATTGGCCTTCCCTGGGGGTCAGGTAGGTGCAAAAGATAAACCTTTATCCTATCTTTATCTTAAGATAAGTGGCCAAGCAGTATTTTTCCAAGTTTCACCAAGCACATCATGTTGCCATAGTAGACAAAGTTCTATAAAATGTTAAATAACTTTTAAAAAAAGTATCTTGGTCTTACAGTACTGTACAAGGTGAATTAAACTGTCCCTGGTAATAAAAAGTAATTAGAAGCATCTCAGAAACTTTATCTCTAGAAACATTAGCTGTTTTATATCATGTAATTTAGTGTGATGTTGTCAGAATTCAAGGACATTATCACACACAGAAATTGGTTCAGTTAAATCTAAAAAGCACAGCTAAACATGGGTTTAAATGTAACAGAAGTCTTACCTCTTGTCAAAAGATTTAATTCAAGAAGCGATGTAATAAATGATTGCTTATGCTTTATAAAGAAGCTTAAGTTTTGTATTTATCTTGTACCATAGAACATGATTTTCTTTGTATTTGAAGCCCACAAAGTGTCCAAATGATGCACTACATGATATAAGGAAGATTATCACATGCATATCGGTATTATCTTTCTTATGAAAATGCATTCCTTTCATTACCTTTTACTTTTTAAAATGAACTCAAATTGTGTATAATGTAATAATTTAAGTAGAATAGATTCAGGTAGGAAATATAGAGTCATGATGTTTATGGCTGACATCATTTCACATGGGTGAATTTTAAGCTAAGAAATAAAAACATTTACAATGAAGATACCATTGCTTAATTTTAAATGCCTTTAAAAAATAAATACCTCCTGAGAATAATTTGCCACTCCCAGATCCTTGGTAAGGTACTGTTTGAATCCAATCAGGAGAGGAGCATCCAGGGAGTGCTTTCTATAGAGTCCAGCTTGGGCCACTCTCTTCCGGCCTGCTGATACTTTTTAACTACTCAGGGCCTGTAAGGATATAAAACACCGGTTTAAACATTTTATACCTATAAGACAAATTAGAATTTTAGTAAAAAATAGATACATCTGAAAAATAAAAAAGTCTTACTGCTGATAGAGTTCTTCAGAGCTCACATCTTCCCCTTCCTTATGCGCTTCTGTTTCAGTTTCTAGAGCAGCCTCTGGCATCTCTTCCTCCTGGACAGCGGCCTCTTGCTCAGGGCTGCTGGAATGCAGGTAGATTCTTTTCAACATGCTTTTACATAATATGTTGTAACAATGATTTCAAAAAGAAACTACAGAAGCCTTACAGATTAAAAATATCTCACCTTGCCAATGTGTCTTCAGGCTTCCCATGTACAAAAAGGCCCAAGGACTCTAGCAGTCTTACAACCACTATCCTGTTTGCCTCACCAGACACGATCTCTATTCTGTGGTAATCCACGATGACCCCGTTCTTCAGGTGATTCATCATGTCCTCCCTCGCCTGTTGAGAGGCCATCCTGATCTTTTCTGCCGTGGCGTGCTTCATACACGCCCTCTTCAAGTGAGCAGGAAGCTGATCAAGAGTATTCAGGCACATCTTGCACACCAGGGGAATCCACGCGGGTTTCCTTTGAAAATAAATAATACCATCTGTGTATAGAAACAAGCTAAGACTGATTTCTTAAATTATCCTTAATTTTCTCTCTCATAGTTTGAGCATAATGAACACTTACTTGGTCTCAGTCACAGACTTTCCAATAGAAGCCATTGTGGAGTTTAGCAACTGCAGGTCCTAGAAGTGGGGAAGGAATTTTAAAAGAGAAATTGAATTACAATACAGAAGGAATGGCTGAGGGTTCACTGAAATATATAAATATACAAATTCCAAAGACTGAGTCCATATAGAAACAACTACCTTTCATTTTCAGTATAAGAAAAAAAAACATTATCTTCCAAAGCATCATAAAATTGTCCCTTCTTCCAGACTCTACTTATCTCTTGTAGTAGTATAGCAGACCTTTCCAGGTGAGCAGATCACAGAGTCCGAAATGAGCTTCCTCCATCAAGCAAAGTACCTGAACATGACTCTGTCTTCATAAAAGCGCCCCTGTAATAAAGAAATTAAATCCGAAATCAAGAGGGCAGTTGCCTACTGAAATACAAGAAGTCATCAATTTTAACCTAGCAACACATTAAAGGCTGCATCTATACAAGTACGATTCTAGAAATGCTCACCAGATTACGTTTTAAGAAGGAACTGCGCCTCAGGTTCCGCCGAGATCTTACCTCGGATGGCAGGATTCAGAGTCCGGAGTGCGGACTGATGGCGCACGGAGGGTCCATATACTGAGGATCCCTCAGTGATCTTCCGCGTATTCAAACCGCCAGCGTGTGACTCCCCTGTCCCCGTGACCTCATTGCTCTGCTCTCTCCTCTGTGCAGCTGAGCACGACTCACGGTAAAATGGAAAAAATATGCCCTCGACGTGAGATTTATTCTGGAGCGAGCCAGTGTTGCGCATAGCTGCCTTCAAAGCAGTTAACCCAGGTTCGATTCCCGGCCAACGCAGTTGCGAATGTTTTCAAATGCTGTCATGAGCCTTGGATTGTGACTAGCAAAGCGAAGCCTTTTGAAAGAGCTAAAGCACTGCAAAACGGAATTGAAGGAGAATCTTACAGGGGATTCTGAGCAGTGTCTGCATACATGCAGTCAGATAAAGGTGCTGAAAGCTTGAGCTACTCTCAATGTCATGCTGCCCTTCCCCGGAGTAAATCTGTTCCATTGAAAGAATGCTTCTGGCAGGTTCAAAAAGGGACCCTTGTTAATTGGAGAAATCAATGATTTCGAATGAATTCTGTATGCGTTAAAAGACAGCTATACACAGAAAACATGCAGGACACTGCTCATGATGTTTCCCGAGCCGAAACACAGTGCGTTTTTCCAAGCCATTTGACAAAGCCCACCCACTGAAAACTGCAGCAGATCGTGTAAAGACGTTCAACTTTGTAACTACTGCACGCACAGGAAGCAGAATAAATTCCTCTTTTCAAACTGTCAAAGGTTTGCTTTGCGAACGCTGCAGGACATCGCACAATCTCTTTTGAATGGGGACAAACGATTTCTTATGGGGCGCAGTAAGTACAGACGTTTAAAATGCTCCACTCATGCCGACGATGCAGCATGAAGAAGCGCAACCTAACGTTTGACAGACAAAAGCCAGGCGCCGCTATGAGCAATATGAAATCATACTGACAGCACACGGCGTTTCGCGCTGACACAAAAGTAATCTCGACAGACGCTGTTCTCTGCATAAAGCTGAAAGAGCTAAAGAGCGTTTCTGTTGACACGTAACAAGCTCGTTTCTTTCTACCATGATATCACCGTGACCAAATCTGTCTTTAAACACCTTGCTCAGTCTCTGACGAGACTGTCAAAAATTGCTTTCGCCGATTGTATTGCAAACCGGTGGAAGCGAGTATTGGGAAAAGTTTTCAACTAGCAATAATCGCGCCTCGGCTAAACCTCACAGGCTACGATACTGCCACTGCGCAAAGTTGACGGTTGCCGGGCAACCGCGGGGATCCTATGGAAATCGTTATCGATCGTCTCATGGCATGTCGTTGCTATAACGCTTCATATTTGTCGTCTTCTTCTTCTTCTAGCTTGAGGTTTTGAAGAATTTCATGACAGACAAGGGCTCCGTTGGGAACAAAGGGCGTTGTGAGAAAACCGTTGCTTATTTTCAGCAGCAGAAATACAACCCTTTAAATACAAGATGACAGAACAATGACGAAGGGCATGCCGGGAGGAACTCATGCACTATAGAGGAAAGGGGGCGGGCACGTACAGTTCACATTCAAGCCACAAGTACTCTTCTTGGATGTTGCACAAACAAATCCTAACGTCTTGAAAGCATTGCAGCATGTTTGTGTCCCACTTCCCGTGGCTGCGGGACGACTGACACGAACGGACAAACACAATCTGTGGCGTTTAGCGTGAAATAGTCTTGCAGGCATCGTGCTGTCTCACTGCATTATTATACCGCTGGAGGAAACAGTCCATCTGGCCATGAAACTCATTTGAACGTCTAGCTACAGCAACTAACAATATCATGATTTATTCAGGATGTGTGGAATCAGCACGTCCCGGAGGCAGCTTCCGAAATCGTGAGCATTCTCTGGTGGTAGGGGCGTTCAAGATGGCGCTCAGGTGGGAGGTAAAGTTTAGTGGTTGGGGAGTTTTTTTGAGTTTTTCATGACCTGAATGTTAATTTTTGCTTTTTTTGACTACAGAAAAATAAGGACTTAACACTAGTTGTTTAAACTTCAGTTATAATTGAAAGAAAAAAAAACGATTTTTTTTTAGGTTTAAAAAGTCCGATATGAGTAACACTGGGAAAAGAAAAGAGAGTGCTGGGTCTTCGAAGGAGAACTCTAAGATACCTCAATCGTATATGTATAGCACTACAAAAAAATTGATGGCAACTAAAGGGAAAAGTGAAGAAGCTGCAGGGGCAGCAACAGGGCGGAGGCGCCGCGCGCCCGGCCGATATGTTGGACCGGTGCGCTTTACGTGCTGAAATAAACACGAGACAGCCCCGAAATGTTTCCAGAGTGCTGTGCACTGAAGACTTGCCTGGTGCTCTTCCGTGCAGATTGTTTGTCCTCCTCCAGTGCGGGACGAGCCAACACAAGGGAGCGCATTCGCCAACATCCAGGCACGCAATGCGATTTGGAAAGCAGCTCCTTTCCAAAGAGTTGCACACGAACCATCCTTCAGTCCCGCTCGGGGGGCACGGAACCCCCGCCACACACAGCTTCAAGTAGCGAGTCAGGCGCCGGGGCTTTTGCTTACGGCCACACCACCCTGAACACGCCCGATCTCGTCTGATCTTGGAAGCTAAGCAGCGTCGGTCCTGGTTAGTACTTGGATGGGAGACTGCCTGGGAATACCAGGTGCTGTAAGCTTTTGCTCTCCCGGCCAGCAGGGGTCGCTGTTGGTGCCGTAGGCTTTGGGAGGAAAACCTGCAGGATGGAAAGGTGATCTATAGCCTCATCTCTAGAGATGTTTTGTTGCTGTGGCATGTGTGTGACCCATATTCAAAAAAAAAAACCCGTCTGTAAAACGAATATCGAAGCTGCCTCTAAATCTGCAAATGAAGATGAGTCGATAAACCACTCGTTTTTCGTATAACTAGACATATATTCATTTGTTACCGATTTCATTCATTGAGCACGGATACAATAGAGGTACAGCCATTCACTGTTTGACATGTCTGCACTGGTACAGAACCGAGCAATCAGAAAACGGGTGAAACTGTCTTTAGACTCAGCATACAGTACCGAGGCCCCCCATGACCAAATAAAGGCTAACCTCGATAATCAGCCTAAAGAACGCAGACTACAGCAAAACGACTGACTTTGAAAAGGGAATGAACGTCCGGAAGGAGTAGTGGAACTAGCTTGAGATGCTTCTCCGGACCCCTAACTAAAAGCCAGCGAGAACCAGCAGCGGCGTCCACTCCTGTCGAACCGGGATCCTTCCGCAGCCACGCAGCTCGTGGTGTCCTAACCCTCCCGTATCTGATTTTGGACCAAGCACATCAGGGGAGAGCGCGAACGCAGTCCCCCACTACCAGAAATTATGCAGTCGAGATTCCCACATTTGGGGAATTCGCAGGAGTCAGCACAGCCGGAGTGCAATGGCCGAGCCTCGCCCTGGGTGAACCTCCTTCTTGATCAAGGTTTCTCCCCTGCCAGGTAAGTATAAGTTAAACAGGCCCCTGCAAGCGGCCCGCACCCACAGCACAAATCGCGCAGCCTAGGCCACCTCCTCGCCCCGCACGCCACCGCCTCCTGCTGGGCCCACTCTTTCACACACTCACACGCCACACTAACACTCAAAAGTGTGGGCAAAACGAGAAAACGAGCGCGCCGTTTCCTACACATCTGCAGTCGCCGTTGCGCATTCGCAGCATGTCCCGGGATGCAATTCGGCCTCATTTGCATAACTCCAGACCGGCAGATCGCCACGCAAGCTCGCGACGTGCGCCTGCCACACACCGAACAAACCTTTTCAGCAATTTCCAAAAAACAGGCCTGCTCGCCTGCCCACAAGGCTCCGTCTCTTACCTGCTCTCCAGAGCCTGCTGCCTTCTGTGCTTTTCTCTCGGCACCGCTGCAGTGCACACAACTCCTGCAGCGGGAGGGGGGGAGAAAGTTCCCGCGCTCCGCCGCAGGGAAGGCTCGCTCCGTGCGCTCACGTCCTTTCGATGCCAGTCCAACAAGTGCTCCGCATTAGCTGCGTCGGGGCTCCGGCGTGTCGCACCTCACCTCACCTCGCACTGCCCCCTCCTTGAATGTCTGCCGCTGGGCATGCCCCGCTCTCCTCCGCCTTATCTTATCGCATGTGAGCACCGACAATGGCCACAATGCCGGGGAATGGCACCTGTAAAGTGTTAATTGGGGCACAGGAACAGCCCGTCTCGTCTCGGGGGGGCCGGCTTCAGAGACAATACAGCAAACACAGCGGGGCGGGGGAAGAAGACGACACCACACATGCGGGTACATTCAGCTCCAGCGGGAACGAGACATTTGTCGGTCTTTTCAAGTGCCGAGAGCCGAGCAATCCTTCAATTGTATCGTTTCTCCCCGGTGACTAGATCTGGCCCTGCGACTCTCGACTGGGCTCACCCCCGGGGCAGCCCAGCAGGTGTGAGCCTGGCCGGCACCCGGATGGGAGATTCCCCCCTGGAAAAGCTCCGGTTGCTGCTCCTCCTGCAAGAGGTGTGACTGGGACCAGTAGGGAGCGCTCACCCTGCGGGCTGTGTGGCTCTCTTACGCCCCAGCCTCCTGATGGCGACACTCTGCTGCACAAACAGGCGCCGTCCTTCGGGGGAGGCGTCAAACCGAGGTCCTGACCCTCCTTGGCCATTAGGAAACCCCAGGGCGTCTCTCAAAAAGAGACGCCGGGGGTGTCCCACTGGTGTTAGTGCTCCCCTTTACCCATCAGTCAGGGTCTCCTCCTAATCCCCGTCTCACCTGTAACAATCAATGACGAGGCCCCCCTGTCCGTGAGATTTAGTACTCGCGCAAGAGACCAGGGGCAGAGCGCGAACGCGGTCCCCCGCCCCCCACAAAGTGCGCGCTCCGGGTTCCCTCTCGGGGCCCTGCAACACAGCGGAAGGGCAGCGAGAAGGAGCCTCTTGCTCTGACGCCGCAAGGCCACAAGAGGGCGGAGGCGCCGCGCGCCCGGCCGACGTGTTGGACCGGTGCGCTTTACGTGCTGAAATAAACACGCGACAGCCCTGAAATGTTTCCAGAGTGCTGTGCACTGGAGGTTTTTGTCTGGCGAAGACTTGCCTGGTGCTCCTCCGTGCAGATTGTTTGTCCTCCTCCAGTGCGGGACGAGCCAACACAAGGGAGCGCATTCGCCAACATCCAGGCACGCAATGTGATTTGGAAAGCAGCTCCTTTCCAAAGAGTTGCACACGAACGATCCTTCAGTCCCGCTCGGGGGGCACGGAGCCCCCGCCACACACAGCTTCAAGTAGCGAGTCAGGCGCCTGGGTTTTCGGTTACGGCCACACCACCCTGAACACGCCTGATCTTGTCTGATCTTGGAAGCTAAGCAGGGTCGGGCCTGGTTAGTACTTGGATGAGAGACCGCCTGGGAATACCAGGTGCTGTAAGCTTTTGCTCTCCCAGCCAGCAGGGGTCGCCGTTGGTTCCGTAGGCTTTGGGAGGAAAACCTGCAGGATGGAAAGGTGATCTATAGCCTCATCTCTAGAGATGTTTTGTTGCTGTGGCATGTGTGTGACCAGTATTAAAAAAAAAAAACCCGTTTGTAAAACGAATATCGAAGCTGCCTCTAAATCTGCAAATGAAGACAAGTCGATAAACCACTTGTTTTTCGTATAACTAGACATATATTCATTTGTTACTGATTTCATTCATTGAGCACGGATACAATAGAGGTACAGCAATTCACTGTTTGACATGTCTGGTACAGAACCTACAGAACCGAGCAATCAGAAAACGGGTGAAACTGTCTTTAGACTCAGCATACAGTACCGAGGCCCCCCATGACCAAATAAAGGCTAACCTCGATAATCAGCCTAAAGAACGCAGACTACAGCAAAACGACTGACTTTGAAAAGGGAATGAACGTCCGGAAGGAGTAGTGGAACTAGCTTGAGATGCTTCTCCGGACCCCTAACTAAAAGCCACCGAGAACCAGCAGCGGCGTCGACTCCTTTCGAACCGGGATCCTTCCGCAGCCACGCAGCTCGTGGTGTCCTAACCCTCCCGTATCTGATTTTGGACCAAGCACATCAGGGGAGAGCGCGAACGCAGTCCCCCACTACCAGAAATTATGCAGTCGAGATTCCCACATTTGGGGAATTCGCAGGGGTCAGCACAGCCGGAGTGCAATGGCCGAGCCTCGCCCTGGGTGAACCGATTTCGATTTTTAAGAACTTTATTTTCTTTTCACAAAAAAATACAGGACATCACAAATCAGAAAGCTTTACATTAATATACATACTTAAAAAAGTATATATGATCACATCTCATTACATTTTGACACGGTAACAGTTACATAGCAACAATTTTCTTTTTTTCTGGTGCAAATCACATTCTTTACTTAAACTTGATAATGTTTTTCACAGTTTCTTGAGATATTGACCTATGCTCTCTATTTCCCACAGATTTTCTGCTTCCTCCCTCCCTTCTCTCCACAGATCTCTGAGGTAATAGATTTCTCTCAGGTGATGAACAAGGCCAGGCTACCTGCAGCCTTGACTGGAATCTTGATGCCTTTGAACAGCCCCATGTTCCTCAGTCTCCACAGGGCATCTTTCCCACTGTTCACCACGGCCCAGATCCTGTCAAACACGTCAGGAGGAAGTTTGACAGGAGAGATGCCGTATATGACGAAAGCAGCAGTCAGGGTAAATTGGGACGAGAGAGCCTGCAACCAATCTTCAAACTGTGCCCAGAAGGCCTTTGCAAAAAAGCAGGACCACAGGAGATGGGATACAGTCTCCTCCTCGCCGCAGCCCACCCTAACGCAGCGAGGGCTGGGGGTGAGGCCCCTACGGTACAAGAAAGTTCGTACCGGTAAACACTGGTGGACGACACTCCAGGCTAAATCTCTGTGAATGTTGCACAGAAACTTAGAGGATGTGTGTTTCCACACCTTCCTTGTTTGGGCTGATGTTAAAATGCCCACATGGGTCTGCCTATTGTTCTGGGGTGCAACGAAATCTTCCAGTTTTTGGACCCTGACATCTCGGAGGGGAATATGGCCAATTGGGTGAGATCTTAGAAAACTTTTAACTGTCCCATAAATTGCAGGGCATGTGTCAGAGAGTTGGACGTCCAGCTTGGGTCTGACACCCCACACTCTGAACACCTCCCTACCTACCCAGAGCCTGGAAAAATAAGTCCAGGTACGCGCTGCAGGTGCTGTTGCAAAGCCTCTCAGCACAGAGGCCAGGAAAATGCACAGCAGCTTCGTAGCAATATCTGGGACAGACTTCCCCCCTGAGGGTAGCGGCTTGTACATTATTTCCCTTCTGAGTCTTTCCTGCTTCCCACCCCATAGAAATTGAAACATCAATCTCCTCATCACCGCCGCAACACGGTGTGGGATTGGGAAGGTAGAAGCCAGAAAATTCAAGACAGGCAAGAGCTCGGCTTTGATGACCAGCACCTTCCCTGTCATGGTGAGGTCTCGGTTCTTCCATTGCATCAGTTTTTTGTTTAAGATTGGCAATTTGTTCTGCCAATTAACTGTTCCCATCTCTTCTCCAAAATACACCCCCAGGACCTTAATTCTCTTCTCTTGCAGCCTGAGATCATGTCCTTCTTTTGGCTCCCTCCAGTTCTGATAAAAAATCTCACTCTTAGATTTGTTAATTTTTGCGGAGGAAGCCAAAGAGAAACGATCACAGCACTGCAGAGCTCTGCTAATTGAGGCATTGTCAGAGAGGAGCAGGGTGACGTCATCCATGTATAGAGATGTCTTTACCTCTCCTCCCCCACTTCCAGGCACTGGTATCCCATTAATGGCCTGATCCTGGCGCAAGGCACAGGCTAAGGGCTCCATAGCCAAAACGCATAACAAGGGGGATAATGGGCAGCCCTGCCTCACCCCTGAACAGACTTCAAAGGGGCGTGATCTATTGCCATTAACCATGACTCTGCTGTTGCTACCTGTGTACAGCAGGTTAATCCACTTTCTCATGATGGGGCCAAACTTCATGTGCTCAAGTCCCCATGTTAAGTACTGCCGGTTTAGGCGGTCAAAGGCCTTTTCTAGGTCTACACCTAAAATGCAAAGAGGGAGGGAGCGATCCTCAGAGTACAGACAGACATCCCTCAACAAGGCCAGGTTGTCGCTCATCAGGCGTCCTGCTATCCCACAAGTCTGTTCTTTCCCTACCAGTGAGGCCACTACATTTTGTAGGTGCAGGAAAAGGGCTTTGGACAGGATCTTAGTGTCCAAGCCTAACAGGCTGAGGGTCTCCAGTTCTTTATGTCATTTTTTGCTCCTTTCTTAAACAAGAGAGAGATAGTGCCTTCCCTTAAGGAGTCAGGCAGCAATTCTGTCTTATAGCTTTCCTCGAATAGGAGCAGTAGCGGATCCTGAAGCAGATCCCAAAAGGTGCAATAAAATTCTTTAGGGAACCCGTCAGCACCTGGAGTTTTCCCCTTCTGTAAGCTCTCCATCGCCTGTCTCAGCTCTTCTACTGTCAAATCCCTCTCAAGTACTTCCCTATCTTCTTCACTCAAAACGTTTTCTAGCTTTGAGGTAAAAAAATGAATTTCTTCATCCTTTAGCTCTGTAGAGCTGTACAGTCTTGAGTAGAAGGCCTCGGTGCAGGAGAGGATAGCACTCGGCTCTGTTCTCTCTCGTCCCTCCTCATCAACTACACTTTCCATGACAGACTTGGAGCCTACCACTTTCCTGAAAAAGAAGCGAGTACACTTCTCATTTTCTTCCAAGAACTGCACTCTGCCTCTTAACAGCACTCCTCGACTACTTTCTTCGGCTATGCTCCGGATGTCCTTTTTTAAAAGGGTGATATCCTCGAGCACATCGAAGCCACTGTGCAGCATCGTGTAGAGACGCTGCAGCTGCCTCTGTTTCCTGGCTAGCACTCCTCTCCGTCTGGCAGCAGCCTTCCTTCCCTCAGCCATGAAAAATGCCTTTGTCCTCATCTTCACCTCCTCCCACCACTCTCCTACTGACCCGTACAGACACTGCAAGGACAGCCACTGTGATAGTTTCTCCTTGTAGCGGGATACTACCCCCTCGTTCTCTAGCAGCTTTGTGTTGAGTTTCCAGAGGCCTGGGCCAAAGACAGTCCCGCCCTGGAGTTCCACTCTACACCCTAAAGCCTGATGATCTGAGAAGAAGACAGGCTGAAGAGTGACCCCAACAACTTTCACTCTCTCTGAGACAAAGCAATAGTCAATTCTGGAGCTGCTATTCCTCCCTGACCATGTATATCCTGCTGTTGTGGGATATATACATCTATATGTGTCTGAGAGTTTAAAGTCTTGAACTAAGTTTTGCAGGGCCAGTGAGCTGGAATCCAATTTTATCGGAGAGCTAGACTGCCTGTCTGTGTGCTCTAAGATACAATTAAAATCCCCTCCCACTATCACGTCTGTGCTACTTAACAATAGGGGAGAGAGTGCCTTGAGTAGCTCCACCCTTCCTCCCACGTCAGTAGGACAATACACATTGATTAGCCGCAGGTTAACGGTCCCCCATTCCACATCCACACACAGCAACCTGCCATCTATGACCCTCTGAATACTTTTCAATTTGAAAGCCCATCCTTTGAAAAGAATGGCCACGCCAGAGGCTCTGTTGTTATTGTCCCCTGACCAAACAGAAGGCCCTTTATCCCACCTATCTTTAAAGCTTTTATACCTCTCTTGATAGGCTAAAGCACACTCCTGCAACATCAACACATCTCCCTCTCTCTGCTGGAGGTAATCAAAGACACACTGGCATTTAACTCTGTCATTGATACCTCTGGTGTTAAGAGAAATTATGTTTAGAGCCATTTTACATAAGAAAGTGGAACCAGTCTTTACAAAACACATTTCTCTTCGGTCTCACCTGTTACCTTCTCTTTCTTTTTCTTCTTACCAATTTCCTGCCAGCCATCCTCTGAATGAGCCTTCATCAGGGTGGCAGCAGTAAAAGCGTTCACGGAGTCCATTTCAAGGAAGGGGGTAGAAAGAGGGGTGGAGGGGTTCCAGCTGTCCCCATCGCCATGCTCTCCTTCCTCCTCGCTCGGGGAGAAAACAGAGTCATTTTTCCTTTTCCTCAAGTCCAGCTCCTGGGAGCACTGAGGGGAAAGGGGTGCAGCCGATGCACCAGTCTCCTCTTCCCCCTCACCCACCAGCTGTTGCAGATCCTCCGTGACGGACTGGATGGAGGAGAGGAGGGCATCTGTAGCACTTGCAGAGTCTGAGAAAAGCAGCTCCGCTGAATCCTGGGTATCGTCGCTGGACCCGCTCCACCGGGGGGCCCCACACTGGCCCTCGTTCTGAGGAGCAGGAGTGGGGGAGGGGTCCTCGCTGTTCTCGGGGGTTTTCAAACCCTCGTGCTTGTCTGGTGCAGTCTGCGGTTGTGGGAGCGTAGTGGATTTCTCTTCCACCGGCCCCGGAGCCACAGCAGGACTGATCCTGGCTGGAGGCTGAGACTCTTTGTCCAACAAGGGTTCTTTGTTTGACTTGTTGTTTGCTTTGGCTTTTCGGGCCGGTTTGGCTGAAACAAGCACTGCCTCATCCTTTCTCATTTTGAGTTTATTGGCGTAGGCGTGAGGGCAGTTCTTAAAAACGTGTCCTTCCGAGCCACATAAATTGCACTTTGGCAGCATTGAACAGTCAGAGGCTAAATGTCCCTGTTTGCCACAGGTCTTGCAGCATTTCACAGTGCAGGACGATGCCAGGTGTCCCACAGCACCACAGCGCCGACACACCTTTGGTTGTCCCACATAAAAAACATAGCCATTGCAGGCGCCCAGCTGGATTGTAGAGGGCAGGTGCCTTAAGCCTCCATTTACATTGTCCGGTAGTAAGCGAACCTCGAATTTGCTCCTGTTTTTATACCGTCAACATCTCTAACCTCAGTTCCATGGTGGACGGTGCAGTACTGGTTAAGCCAGATGTGAATGTCCTCCGTCTTTGCCAGTTCCGAGAACATAACAACATGCACCGTTTTCCTCTCTCTCTGTGTCAGAGGCTGCAAGTTGATCTTCTCAAGTGCAGGAACTTTCCCTCTTTTTGCCTCAAAGACATCCACGCATTGTTCAAACAGAGGATAGGTAGCAAATACAACCTCAAATGCTTTCTGACCTGGGAGAGCAAAGATGAAATCCAAGTGCCGAGGTTCAAAGCCAAGTTCCTTCTGTAACACTTTTCTGCTGAACTGCATACGATCCATGAAGAGGTCATCCAAAAGCTCAAAATGTACAGCATTCTTGCGGGATCCAAAGGTTGCCATCTCAAACTGCAAAACAAACACTGCTTCCACAAAACAAGAAAACAATCCAACTACTCCAACTACAGGCTGATCAAGGTATCTCCCCTGCCAGGTAAGCCGAGAGCCGCAGGCGATGAGCCCGGAGCTGAACGGGCCCCACTGGCTCGTTTGTAAGGCCAGGTGCATTGCCAACCACGACCGGCAGGGCAGAGGCCTTGAAGGCAGCCTGTCGCACGGATTGGGCACGGATTGGGCACGCTCGCAAGCCGTGAGCCGCAGGCGATGAGCCCCGAGCTGAACGGGCCCCACTGGCTCGTTTGTAAGATCTGCGGCAGATCGTGTAAAGACGTTCAACTTTGTAACTACTGCACGCACAGGAAGCAGAATAAATTCCTCTTTCAAACTGTCAAAGGTTTGCTTTGCGAACGCTGCAGGACATCGCACAATCTGTTTTGAACGGGGACAAACGATTTCTTATGAGGCGCAGTAAGTACAGACGTTTAAAAAGCTCCACTCATGCCGACGATGCAGCATGAAGAAGCGCAACCTAACGTTTGACAGACAAAAGCCTGGCGCCGCTACGAGCAATATGAAATCAAACTGACAGCACACAGCGTTTCGCGCTGACTCAAAAGTGATCTCGACAGACGCTGTTCTCTGCATAACGCTGAAAGAGCTAAAGAGTGTTTCTGTTGAGACGTAACAAGCTTGTTTCTTTCTACCATGATGTTACCATGACAAAATCTGTCTTTAAACACCTTGCTCAGTCTCTGACGAGACTGTCAAGAATTGCTTTCGCTAATTGTATTGCAAACCGGCGGAAGCGGGGTATTGGGAAAAGTTTTCAACTAGCAATAATCGCGCATCGGCTAAACCTCAAAGGCTAAGATACTGCCACTGCGCAAAGCTGACGGTTGCCAGGCAACCGCGTGGATCCTATGGAAATCGTTATCAATCGTCTCATGGCATGTCGTTGCTGTAACGCTTCATATTTGCGGCCGGACACTTCCCGCCCCCCAAAGAAAAGAGCGCCAATCAGACGGCCGGAGACCGAGGACTCGCGGAGCAGACTGCCACAATCGCCATAACAAGACCGATTGCGAGCGTTTTTGTTTTCTCTCTTTGACCAGCCAGGCTGCGCCCCACCCGAAGGCAGGGAAGCACAAAAATTGCATGGAACTCATTCATGCTCCTCTCCACGGAAATCTTTAGTAAAAGGCGAAAGATTTGTACGAGATGAAGAGAAACCAGAGTGCGTGGCTGCACACCTACAGGAGCCCAGGCCGCCTTCAAAGCCTCTGCGCTGCCGGTCGTGAATGGCAATGCACCTGGCCTTACAAACTAGCCAGTGGGGCCCGTTCAGCTCCGGGCTCATCGCCTGCGGCTCACGGCTTGCGAGCGTGACCAATCCGTGCGATAACTCGGAAAACACCCGGCCACACTGTGCCGGAAACGACGCACTCTGGGAAGCCGCTATGCAAAGCGAGGTCCCAAGATCCCCTGCGGCCGGACACTTCCCGCCCCCCAAAGTAAAGAGCGCCAATCAGACGGCCGGAGACCGTGGACTCGCGGAGCAGACTGCCACAATCGCCATAACAAGACCGATTGCGGGCGTTTTTGTTTTCTCTCTTTGACCAGCCAGGCTGCGCCCCACCCGAAGGCAGGGAAGCACAAAAATTGCATGGAACTCCTTCATGCTCCTCTCCACGGAAATCTTTAGTAAAAGGCGAAAGATTTGTACAACATGAAAAGAAACCAGAGTGCGTGGCTGCACAGCTACAGGAGCCCAGGCCGCCTTCAAAGCCTCTGCGCTGCTGGTCGTGGTTGGCAATGCACCTGGCCTTACAAACTAGCCAGTGGGGCCCGTTCAGCTCCGGGCTCATCGCCTGCGGCTCACGGCTTGCGAGCGTGACCAATCCGTGCGATAACTCGGAAAACACCCGGCCACACTGTGCCGGAAACGACGCACTCTGGGAAGCCGCTATGCAGGCAAGGTCCCAAGATCCCCTGCGGCCGGACACTTCCCGCCCCCCAAAGAAAAGAACGCCAATCAGACGGCCGGACCCAACAACCTTGGCGTTATTAGCACCACGCTCTAACCAACTGAGCTAACTGGCCTCGCAACAGTGCCCCTCTCAGTGCTGCAAAAAATCGAACTCAGGGAATTTCTTTTGTCCTCTTTTGAATAGAAAGCCGTGTAATTCAGTGTACGGGCTTTCTTGTGCACTTTCATGGTTCTTGTAACCAAAATCCTACACTGGCCTGAAATGCCCCCCATTTCACAGCATTTTTCAGCTGATTTAAAATGTACCTAAAGGAGAAGCATTTTTGAAGACCATCAATTACCAAGAGCTTTTGTCAAAGGTTTTGGTGGTCATTTTTAATGACCACAGAGCGCTGTGACCTCGGTTTTACATCTCATCCAAAAGACAGCGCCCTCTTACAACACAGCATCTCCGTCACTATACTGGGGCATTGGGACCCGCACAGACCTCAGGGTGAGCGCCCCCCCGCCGGCACCATTAACACCGCTTCCAGCTGGAAGCTTTGTTTTTCCCTGTAGCTCACCCTCATCCGGGTACTGACCTAGCTCACACCCGCTTAGCTTCAGTGGGTTTTCAGTTGCGAGTTGCAAAAGCCACTGCATTGGCTGGGAATCAAAACCAAGCCTCCCGCGTGGCAGGCGAGAATTCTAACACTGAACCACCAATGCTCAATGCCTGTACCTTCAAAAAAGACGGAGGACATTCACACCTGGCTTAACCAGTACTGCACCGTCCACCATGGAACTGAGGTTAGATATGTTGACGGTATAAAAGCAGGAGCAAGGAAATTCGAGGTTCGCTTGCTACCGGACAATGTAAATGGAGGCTTAAGGCACCTGCCCTCTACAATCTGGCTGGGCGCCTGCAATGGCTATGTTTTTTATGTGGGACAACCAAAGGTGTGTCGGCGCTGTGGGACACCTGGCATCGCCCTGCACTGTGAAATGCTGCAAGACCTGTGGCAAACAGGGACATTTAGCCTCTGACTGTTCAATGCTGCCAAAGTGCAATTTACTTGGCTTGGAAGGACACGTTTTTATAAACTGCCCTCATGCCTACGCCAATAAACTCAAAATGAGAAAGGATGAGGCAGTGCTTGTTTCAGCCAAACCGGCCCGAAAAGCCAAAGCAAACAACAAGTCAAACAAAGAACCCTTGTTTGATAAAGTCTCAGCCTCCAGCCAGGATCTGCCCTGCTGTGGTTCCGGGGCCGGTGGAAGAGAAATCCACTACGCCCCCACAACAGACTGCACCAGACAAGCACGAGGGTTTGAAAACCCCCGAGAACAGCGAGGACCCCTCCCCCACTCCTGCTCCTCAGAACGAGGGCCAGTGTGGGGCCCCCCGGTGGAGCGGGTCCAGCGAGGATACCCAGGATTCAGCGGAGCTGCTTTTCTCAGACTCTGCAAGTGCTACAGATGCCCTCCTCTCCTCCATCCAGTCCATCACAGAGGATCTGCAGCAAATGGTTGGTGAGGGGGAAGAGGAGACTGGTGCATCGGCTGCACCCCTTTCCCCTCAGTGCTCCCAGGAGCTGGACTTGAGGAAAAGGAAAAATGACTCTGTTTTCTCCCCGAGCGAGGAGGAAGGAGAGCATGGCGATGGGAACAGCTGGAACCCCTCCACCCCTCCCTCTACCCCCTTCCTTGAAATGGACTCCGTGAATGCTTTTACTGCTGCCACCCTGATGAAGGCTCATTCAGAGGATGGCTGGCAGGAAATTGGTAAGAAGAAAAAGAAAAAGAAGAAGGGACCAGGTGAGACAGAAGAGAAATGTGTTTTGTAAAGACTGGTTCCACTTTCTTATGTAATATGGCTCTAAACATAATATCTCTTAACACCAGAGGTATCAATGACAGAGTTAAATGCCAGTCTGTCTTTGATTACCTCCAGCAGAGAGAGGGAGATGTGTTGATGTTGCAGGAGTGTGCTTTAGCCTATCAAGAGAGGTATAAAAGCTTTGAAGATAGGTGGGATAAAGGGCCTTCTGTTTGGTCAGGGGACAATAACAACAGAGCCTCTGGCGTGGCCATTCTTTTCAAAGGATGGGCTTTCAAATTGAAAAGTATTCAGAGGGTCATAGATGGCAGGTTGCTGTGTGTGGATGTGGAATGGGGGACCGTTAACCTGCGGCTAATCAATGTGTATTGCCCTACTGACGTGGGAGGAAGGGTGGAGCTACTCAAGGCACTCTCTCACCTATTGTTATGTAGCACAGACGTGATAGTGGGAGGGGATTTTAATTGTATCTTAGAGCACACAGACAGGCAGTCTAGCTCTCTGATAAAATTGGATTCCAGGTCACTGGCCCTGCAAAACTTAGTTCAAGACTTTAAACTCTCAGACACATATAGATGTATATATCCCACAACAGCAGGATATACATGGTCAGGGAGGAATAGCAGCTCCAGAATTTACTATTGCTTTGTCTCAGAGAGAGTGAAAGTTGTTGGGGTCACTCTTCAGCCTGTCTTCTTCTCAGATCATCAGGCTTTAGGTCGTAGAGTGGAACTCCAGGGCTTTGGCCCAGGCATCTGGAAACTCAACACAAAGCTGCTAGAGAACGAGGGGGTAGTATCCTGCTACAAGGAGAAACTATCACAGTGGCTGTCCTTGCAGTGTCTGTACGGGTCAGTAGGAGAGTGGTGGGAGGAGGTGAAGGTGAGGACAAAGGCCTTTTTCATGGCTGAGGGAAGGAAGGCTGCTGCCAGACGGAGAGGAGTGCTAGCCAGGAAACAGAGGCAGCTGCAGCGTCTCTACACGATGATGCACAGTGGCTTCGATGTGCTCGAGGATATCACCCTTTTAAAAAAGGACATCCGGAGCATAGCCGAAGAAAGTAGTCGAGTGCAGTTCTTGGAAGAAAATGAGAAGTGTTCTCGCCTCTTTTTCAGGAAAGTGGAAGGCTCCAAGTCTGTCATGGAAAGTGTAGTTGATGAGGAGGGACGAGAGAGAACAGAGCCGAGTGCAATCCTCTCCTGCACCGAGGCCTTCTACTCAAGACTGTACAGCTCTACAGAGGTAAAGGATGAAGAAATTCATTTTTTTACCTCAAAGCTAGAAAACGTTTTGAGTGAAGAAGATAGGGAAGTACTTGAGAGGGATTTGACAGTAGAAGAGCTGAGACAGGCTATGGAGAGCTTACAGAAGGGGAAAACTCCGGGTGCTGACGGGCTCCCTAAAGAATTTTATTGCACCTTTTGGGATCTGCTTCAGGATCCGCTGCTGCTCCTATTCGAGGAAAGCTATAAGACAGAATTGCTGCCTGACTCCTTAAGAGAAGGCACTATCTCTCTCTTGTTTAAGAAAGGAGCAAAGAATGACATAAAGAACTGGAGACCCCTCAGCCTGTTAGGCGTGGACACTAAGATCCTGTCCAAAGCCCTTTTCCTGCGCCTACAAAATGTAGTGGCCTCACTGGTAGGGAAAGAACAGACTTGTGGGATAGCAGGATGCCTGATGAGCGACAACCTGGCCTTGTTGAGGGATGTCTGTCTGTACTCAGAGGATCGCTCCCTCCCTCTGTGCATTTCAGGTGTAGACCTAGAAAAGGCCTTTGACCGCCTAAACCGGCAGTACTTAACTTCGGTACTTGAGCACATGAAGTTTGGCCCCATCATGAGAAAGTGGATTAACCTGCTGTACACAGGTAGCAACAGCAGAGTAATGGTTAATGGCAATAGATCACGCCCCTTTGAAGTCTGTTGTGAGGCAGGGCTGGCCATTATCCCCCTTGTTATTCGTTTTGGCTATGGAGCCCTTAGCCTGTGCCTTGCGCCAGGATCAGGCCATTAATGGGATACCAGTACCTGGAAGTGGGGGAGGAGAGGTAAAGACATCTCTATACATGGATGACGTCACCCTGCTCCTCTCTGACAATGCCTCAATTCGTAGAGCTCTGCAGTGCTGTGATCGGTTCTCTTTGGCTTCCTCTGCAAAAATTAACAAATCAAAGAGCGAGATTTTTTATCAGAACTGGAGGGAGCCAAAAGAAGGACATGATCTCAGGCTGCAAGAGAAGAGAATTAAGGTCCTGGGGGTGTATTTTGGAGAAGAGATGGGAACAGTAAATTGGCAGAACAAATTGCCAATCTTAAACAAAAAACTGATGCAATGGAAGAACCGAGACCTCACCATGACAGGGAAGGTGCTGGTCATCAAAGCCAAGCTCTTGCCTGTCTTGAATTTTCTGGCTTCTACCTTCCCAATCCCACACCGTGTTGCGGCGGTGCTGAGGAGATTGATGTTTCAATTTCTATGGGGTGTGAAGCAGGAAAGACTCAGAAGGGAAATAATGTACAGGCCGCTACCCTCAGGGGGGAAGTCTGTCCCAGATATTGCTACGAAGCTGCTGTGCATTTTCCTGGCCTCTGTGCTGAGAGGCTTTGCAACAGCACCTGCAGCGCGTACCTGGACTTATTTTTCCAGGCTCTGGGTAGGTAGGGAGGTGTTCAGAGTGTGGGGTGTCAGACCCAAGCTGGATGTCCCACTCTCTGACACATGCCCTGCAATTTATGGGACAGTTAAAAGTTTTCTAAGATCTCACACAATTGGCCATATTCCCCTCCGAGATGTCAGCGTCCAAAAACTGGAAGATTTCTTTGCACCCCAGAACAATAGGCAGACCCCTGTGGGCATTTTAACATCAGCCCAAACAAGGAAGGTGTGGAAACACACATCCTCTAAGTTTCTGTGCAACATTCACAGAGATTTAGCCTGGAGTGTCGTCCACCAGTGCTTACCGGTACGAACTTCCTTGTACCGTATGGTCCTCACACCCAGCCCTCGCTGCGTTAGGGTGGGCTGCAGCGAGGAGGAGACTGTGACCCATCTCCTGTGGTCCTGCTTTTTTGCTAAGGCCTTCTGGGCACAGTTTGAAGATTGGTTGCAGGCTCTCTCGCCCCAATTTACCCTGACCGCTGCTTTCGTCATATACGGCATCTCTCCTGTCAAACTTCCTCCTGACGTGTTTGACAGGATCTGGGCCGTGGTGAACAGTGGGAAAGACGCCCTGTGGAGAGTGAGGAACATGGGGCTGTTCAAAGGCATCAAGATCCCAGTCAAGGCTGCAGGTAGCCTGGCCCTGTTCATCACCCGAGAGAACTATTACCTCAGAGATCTGTGGAGAGAAGGGAGGGAGGAAGCAGAAAATCTGTGGGAAATAGAGGGCATAGGTCAATATCTCAAGAAACTGTGAAAAACACTATCATGTTTAAGTAAAGAATGTGATTTGCTTCAGAAAAAAGAAATTGTTGCTATGTAACTCGTACCGTGTCAAAATGTAATAAGATGTGATCATATATACTGTTTTAAGTATGTATATTAATGTAAAGCATTTGTGATGCCCTGTATTTTATTGTGAAAAGGAAATAAAAGTTCTTAAAAATCGAAATCGCTGGAGGAAACAGTCCATCTGGCCATGAAACTCATTTGAACGTCTAGCTACAGCAACTAACAATATCATGATTTATTCAGGATGTGTGGAATCAGCACGTCCCGGAGACAGCTTCCGAAATCGTGAGCATTCTCTGGTGGTGTCCTGCAGGGCACCTGTGGGCGTGCATTGGTGGTATAGTGTTGAGCATAGCTGCCTTCCAAGCAGTTGACCTGGGTTCGATTCCTGGCCAACGCAGTGGCAATTGGTTTCAAATGCTGTCATGAGCCTTGGATTATGACTAGCAAAGCGAAGCCTTTTGAAAGAGCTAAAGCACTGCAAAACGGAATTGAAGGAGAATCTTACAGGGGATTCTGAGCGGTGTCTGCATACACGCAGTCCGATACGGGTGCTGAAAGCTTGAGCTACTCTCAATGTCATGCTGCCTTTCCCCGGAGTAAATCTGTTACATTGAAGGAATGCTTCTCGCAGGTTCAAAAGGGACCCTTGTTAATTGGAGAAATCAATGATTTCTAATGAATTCTGTATGTGTTAAAAGACAGCTATACACAGAAAACATGCAGGACACTGCCCATGATGTTTCCCGAGCCGAAACACAGTGCGTTTTTCCAAGCCATCTGACAAAGCTCGCCCACTGAAAACTGCAGCAGATCGTGTAAAGACCTTCAACTTTGTAACTACTGCACGCACAGGAAGCACAATAAATTCCTCTTTTCAAACTGTCAAAGGTTTGCTTTGCAAACGCTGCAGGACATCGCACAATCTCTTTTGAACGGGGACAAACGATTTCTTATGGGGCGCAGTAAGTACAGACGTTTAAAAAGCTCCACTCATGCCGACGATGCAGCATGAAGAAGCGCAACCTAACGTTTGACAGACAAAAGCCGGGCGCCGCTACGAGCAATATGAAATCAAACTGACAGCACACGGCGTTTCGCGCTGACTCAAAAGTGATCTCGACAGACGCTGTTCTCTGCATAACGCTGAAAGAGATAAAGAGCGTTTCTGTTGAGACGTAACAAGCTCGTTTCTTTCTACCATGATGTCACCATGACAAAATCTGTCTTTAAACACCTTGCTCAGTCTCTGACGAGACTGTCAAAAATTGCTTTCGCCGATTGTATTGCAAACCAGCGGAAGCGGGGTATTGGGAAAAGTTTTCAACTAGCAACAATCGTGCGTGCTAATTAGAACAGCAACGCTGAGCTCTCAGCACCGTACTGAGCCCAGGTGTTATTCTAAAGCTGTCAGGTGCAGTTCATTTATATGAAGGAAATCTCTTACTGGGTACGATTACAATGCAGTAAGTAGCACAGGCTACTTGGGGAATAGCCCGATGTGTTTTAAAACGACCCGAGCCAGGTAGGAGTCGAACCTACAATCTCCTAATCCGTAGTCAGATGCATTATGCATTGCGCCACTGTCCCTGGTATGACACTACAGGACTGTAACCCAGTGATCTCAGCCCTGCAACTAGTAAAATATTACCCCCGGTCCATTCTTTTCCAAAAGTGAGAAACACCTGTTTTCTACATTTTGTCTGTTTTAAAACCATATCTCTTTAAACCAAACCAAGAGTTTGTCTTTTGCACTGATATTCTGATTCATTTCGATTTCAAAGAAAAAAAAGCATTACCTTCCAAAGCATCATAAAATTGTCCCTTCTTCCAGACTCTACTTCTCTCTTGTAGTAGTACAGTAGACCTTTCCAGGTGAGCAGATCACAGAGTCCGAAATGAGCTTCCTCCATCAAGCAAAGTACCTGAACATGACTCTGTCTTCATAAAAGCGCCCCTGTAATAAAGAAATTAAATCCGAAATCAAGAGGGCAGTTGCCTACTGAAGTTCAAGAAGTAATCAATTTTAACCTAGCAACACATTAAAGGCTGCATCTATACAAGTACGATTCTAGAAATGCTCACCAGATTACGTTTTAAGAAGGAACTGCGCCTCAGGTTCCGCCGAGATCTTAACTCGGATGGCAGGATTCAGAGTCCGGAGTGCGGATGTGATCTTCCGCGTATTCAAACCGCCAGCATGTGACTCCCCTGTCCCCGTGACCTCATTGCTCTGCTCTCTCCTCTGTGCAGCCGAGCCCGACTCATGGTAAAGTGGAAAAAAATATGCCCTCAACGTGAGATTTACTCTGGACGAGGATAGATGTTACCTTTTTATCGTTGAATAGGATGTATGTGATGTGGCGACTAGGTTCAATTTTGTATCCTCTTTAAAAGATTAAGGACTGGGGTGAGCGTGATTTACCACCCTTTCAGCTAAGGACCCGACATGCGCACCGTTTAAGCTGCATAGACTCGGTCGTTTAACTCTTCTCTATTAGCAGGGTTAAGGTTAAAGAAAAAAAACATTGCTGACTTCTTTTTTTTTGCCAGCCGCTAGCGCTGATTAGCAAGGTTTGTATTTCATGTTTTGCAAGTTGCATCCATTTTAAGAAAAACAAGTCGCGTTAAAGACAGGAAATGAATACTTGCATTTAATTAAGTCTAGCCGTAGGCGGTTGTCCATAATGACCAGTACTGTTCGAGAAGACAGAACAAAGAAGGCACCGCTGGGATTCGGACCCAGGATCTCCTGTTTACTAGACAGGCGCTTTAACCAACTAAGCCACGGTGCCCCAGGCGTGTTGTCCTTTTGCAGCCACTTGGACACACCTTTAGAAAAACATTTTGTTAACAGGCATTCTGCCTCAGCCTAAACACCTATAGCTTGCAAAGTGCATGCTATTAGACAGGCACCTCTGCAAGACCTTAAGAGTCTCTTAAACTAGTGATAGTAAGGTGTTCCCAACGGGTGATGTTCGGCTTTCAAATCATCTCTCCGTGGAAGCGCCGAGATGCAGCTGTTTAAGGCTTAGAAGCAGCTGACTGTTTCACTACCTAGCTGATCACTGTCAGTCAGGGAGCTCAGAGGTGAAAAGCCTGTCTGAGAGACAATTCGCCGTCGATCAGTTCAATATGTTCCGTACCAGCTCGGCGCACCTGAGATCATCTTGGTAGCCGTGTAGCTCATATAGGTGAGAGCGTGTGTGTGTACCACCGTGATTGGATGCCGGCCCTTCTCAGGTCACAGTAAACCTTCTGCTCAAAAAAAGTGAGGTTTTATTTAATCTCTGACCAAGGGAAACGTTTCATTTTTTCAAAGAAATGTTTGTTAAAAAATAAAGTCATAGTTCAATGGGATTCAATCATAGACCGTGTGATATGGAAGTCAGGAACCTAACCCACAGCACCACCAGCACAGTCACGTGCTGAGTGCTGAAAAAGCACTACAGAAACATTATCGACAGACAATGTACAGCGTGTACTATTCTTGTGTTGCGGTACATGAATATAATTATATCGTTATTAATTTCTAATTTATAACTTTATTAACTTTATAAATTTATAAATTAACTTTATAAATTTATTAACGTTATTAATTAATTTCACGACGCACAGACAGGGCGCGGGGAGCCGCCGCCTGCAAACACAGCTCCAGGCAGGACTCCACTCCGCAGGAGCCGCAGAGCAGAGGAGATGGGGGCAGCTTAGCTCCTGTGCAGAGACCTGAGCTGCTGTTGCTGCAGACACTGTCTTTTCTGCACTCGGGGTAGGAGTGAATGTTGAGTTGCCCTTAGAAATGAAGCAGAGCACTTCAACGGCACGGGTGTGTGTGTGTGCGCCCTGGTGATTCTGGGAGACAGATTGAACCTGGGCTAAAAGAGAGGGGGCTTAGCCCTCTTCCATTTGCTAGTTCAAAGTTGTACAACCCATTTGTATCTGCTAGGCGGCGCAGTCGTCGTGCACAAAGAACGCTTTGAAAAGCGTCAAAGGCAAGTCATTCCGAGTTGGTCGTTTGTGTTTTCCGTTCAGACGCGAAATGCTGAAATGATCTCTCGGCTCCTCGGTTGTCATTTCTGCTCCTTAAAGGAATCACAGCACCCGTCGGCTTCCAGCACGGTGGGTCGGGACACAATGCCGGGGGTCGGAGAGAGCGATGTCTTCCTCGTTAGTATAGGACCTGTCACCTGTCCCCACCTGTCACGCGGGAGACCGGGGTACATCAGGACGCGCATTGAAGTGAAAGCAGGATGCGCTGCGACATGCACTGTGCAGATCCCGCCACACTAAGGGGTGAGTGGGTCTGTTCGATCACAGCGCTAGGCGAATCCCCAATCCCCTTTTGTGCGTGGCGACAAAGTAAGTCTGTTTCCGCCCGGTTTCGAACCGGGGACCTTTCGCGTGTGAGGCAAACGTGATAACCACTACACTACGGAAACGGTGGTAAGATATGCCCAGCGGCCCAGTGTTGAGCTTCGCCATTGCGATTCAGCTGCTTCCAGTGCCTTTATTGGAGTGCGCTGATGGACCGTGCTCTCTCTCCAGAGACCAGCACGCCTGTCATGGACGGAGCAGGAAAGGCGCTGCCACATTCTACAGCCCTCTCCACGCAATCGACGAAATCTGGCTACTGAAGTGGAGAAAATCGCCTCTCCAGAAAGTGCAAATATCATCTTGGAGAGTATAAATCCTATTGCCGAAGGTCAGCTCTGTCTACCAGAGTGACCCTCCCACCTCCTGCAGCGATGGTCAGCTCGTCTCACACGCGAGAAGTTTTGGCTGGAAACAAGCGCCCCCTCTTCTCGCACGTTTTGCACGTTCGAGAAGGATCTTCTTCACATTCGCCCATGCAGTTCCCAGTCTTGTGGACGAGGACAAAAAGAACACACAAGGGCTCATCCAGGAGTTGAACCCAGGACCTCCCGCACCCTAAGCGAGACTCATACCCCTAAACCAATGAGCCACGGCAGCACTTTCCATTTTATTCTGTCAGCGAGCTTGAGGACGGGGGAGAGGCGTCATTCGCTCGTCCAGTCAGACCTTCATCAATAAGTCAAGAAAGCTGCAATTACACGACTGCCTTGCAGACGAAGGGCAGTGAACTGCACCCGGTAAGAGGGGAACAAGCGGCACTAGGTGACACCGAGGCATAACCCCAGCGAGGGGGGTTAGCTTGCATGGTACAGCGCTCGCTTTGCATGCGAGAGATAACAGGATCATTTCCCACGTCCTCCAGGTGTGTGCTTAGAGCTTGATGTGCCGAAAGGTGTCCTTTAGCCTGTGGTCACGCCTTGCATGGAGAGCGTCATGCAGCTGTCAATCATTTTGCAGCCACGCCCCCTCTTCATCTTCTCTCTGCCTTAAGCGTCTCCGCCACTCTCTCTTGACATTTCATGTCAGCATGTCAGAAGTCCGAGTGACGTTTTTAATGGCTGAGTGAGGGCACGATGCTGAAGCAGAGAGGCCACTTCAGCCAGAGAGACTTGTGCTAGGTGAGATCTGAAAAACGGACTCGCAACAGAAACAGACCAAAAAAGTATCGGTGAGATCAAAAGGCAAATGCAACATCCAGCAGAGGGCGTCTAAAGATTAGGGAACGGGCGACTGAAATCCATATGAGGCAAACTTTCCAGCTGTGTACTGCAGCTGGCCTCGTTGGCGTAGTTGGTAGCGCGTCAGTCTCATTGTCTGAAGGTCCTGAGTTTGATCCTCACACGGGGCAGGGCTGCTTCCTCTCTTGCTCTTTTCAAACACTTGCGGCAACTGTTCGCTCATAACCACGTCTGGAATGCGTGACCTTTACACGGGGGAGAAGCAACGCCGCATCCCTTTTCTAAAGAACATTCACATTCAGAAATAAGTCAAGAAATTTGCCATTACTTTAGCTCGCGCTGCTGTCAGCCTGCCCATGTTGCCAAAGAAAGATTCACTCGGCGTCAACATGACAGAACAGCGATCACTTGAAAACACTGTTCCACACTCCGTAAGCAAGAACTTCAGTGTTTGCAGTCACCCGATATGCCGATAGTCAAAGGAGTACGAAACATGAAGCGTCAAAAGACAAGATGAGTTGATGGAAAGAGCCTTGAATTGATGAGCACAAAAGTTCAGCTCGTACAATAGGCAACGAAGGTCCCGGCGTCATCATCGCACTTGAAAGGACTGCCTTGCAGACTAAGGGCAGTGGGAGGTTGCTGTTTTCAGATGGAGGCATTGGGATGGTGGGCCGAGATCTATTCTTCTTAAGGAATTCTTCATCGTGAAAGATCGGTCCACAGGTCATCCAAAGAACTTACAAATTTTTTGGACTCAGGGAATCACGTGCTTCCGGAAGGGAGTGAAGTGCTCAAACACATGACATGCCCCCTTGATCTCACATGCACAATTCTGCTGCAACATGCACAGCTACCGTCCACACCAGGCAGTGGGGCTTCAGCAGAATTTGCTACGCCACCTGCAATAACATATCCAGCTGCACACATATACATGGCCCCTCTGTCCTTTTCAGGATCTCAAAAAAAAGCATAGCATGGTTTTCCTGCAACCTGATTGACCGCATCTCCCTCAGAATGTGCCCCGTTGCATTCATTGCTGAAGCAGGACGGAGGCTAACGGACATGCCAGAACAGTTAGGCTCAGCGATCTCTCCAAAATATTGTGGTTGTAGTGGAAGAAATATGGTTTAAATTGTACCTTGGTATTTCAAACTCTCTCTAGAATGTTATCCTTTTCTATTTTATTTTGACAGGAACTGGCTAATGACACTAGATGAAAAGAGAAGAAAGAAAACACAACGTTTCGGCCGTGGAGCCTTCTTCAGGTGTGAGGGCTCCACGGCTGAAATGTTGTGTTTTCTTTCTTCTCTTTTAAGCATGGAATAGACCTATTACTTGTTCCTTTGCAGCCTACGCATGCTGACACAGCTCCCCACCTGAACTGCTTATGATGCCTGGTAGTTTGTGGTACTTGGGTATTGTCTTATGTTTGCTCAAACTGCATATGTGTGATTGCATATTTTTGGGTATTTTCATATGTCAATATTTAATTCACTGACATTCCTGTATGCTTGGAAGAAAGGTAGATTGGATTTGGCACAGGACGCCTGCCCATATTTGTTGATCATTGTTGGGCTGGAAAAACAATGCTAAAAAGTGTATGAAAAAAGCTCTCTCCAATATTTCCCTTCTCTTCGCCATGGTTACACTGCCTGTTCTTTCCGTCTTTTGTCCTTCTACAAAGATTCCAGGGCTCTTTTTCCACCATAATATCAGAAGCCAAAAAATAACCATCTAATGTGTAAACAGCATTTGTAATGTTGGTAGCTGGAAGAGGTTAAGTATGTTTGCAAGACCTAGTTGATTACACCAGACTTACTTTGTTGTTGTCAGTTTTTTTTTTCTCTTTTAAAGGCTGTAGGTGGGGTGTGATGGACTGTACCACTATCATAGAAGATTTTTTCAGGACACATCGCAGTTCCATAGTAGAATTTATCAATAGTAGAATTCCATAGGACATTATTTACCAACATATTACCCAGTGTGAGACTCTGCCAGTAAACCTCAGAGCATTGAGTTCTCCACTGATAAAGATGGCTGTCTGAAGTCATGAAATCCACTGCTGGGATGCCTGAGAGAGTAATTGAATCTTGGCTGGAATTAGGCTTTCTATTAGTGTTGATCTTTGGGAATTATGTGGTAAAAAGGGAAAACTCCTTTACTTTAGTCACTTTGAATGTTCAAATGTACAGAACCTGCAAAACTAAGCAATGAAAAAAATCCATCACCACTCTCATGATAGCATAACTCATAGTCTCTGCTGTTGTGTAACAATACACACTTTCAATTTTCTTATCGCCTGTCTCCAGAGAGAATCTTGTTAGTGCTGATGACCTTGAATTAGACCTTGTTGACTCTGTAAAACAATCTTCCTCTGCTTAGAATTTCACTCAGATTGATTATGTTCTCAGATTATTCCTGGCAGGACTGAGTTTCCAGGAAATGAAAAGTGAAAGAAAAAGTACAGAAGATCAGCCCTTGAATATACAACATTGTGCAGTGAGATTGTTAAATGTATTAGCTGCTATCCCGTGCTAGAGCCTGTCGTGGTAAGCAGTGGATGACAGGATCTAGCATAGATACTAATGAAACACTGTTAATGAAAGATAAAACACTTGAGTCTTATTTTAGTTTTCCATTTCCCTTTCATTTGTGATGTACTGTACAACAGGCCACAGAACATGCACAAAAACAGATATGCACACATTCACACCAGGCAATGACAGTCTGCCCAGTCAGAATCTGAGCTGAGGTATCAGAATTCTGAATTCCCTGAATTCTGTCATGGATCATCCACAATAAGGGCAATGTTTGAACACGAGGATCCCCAGGAGAGAGCCTAGTAACACAAATCTTGGAGCAAAAGCAGATGATTAACTTCATAGTTTGTGTGGTTGAGCCAAAGTTGAGCATGAGGATATGTGAGTCACCATTCTTAGAAATGGATCCAACTTCAGACAGGCGTCAAAAGTAAGAGTATACAGTGCTGGGGCAATGACACTTCAATGATCAGAAGGATAACAAGAGTTTTAATGCATTGAAATTGATTTTCTGGTGATGCACACTGTCATGGAACTATTAATTTTTTAAGGATCACTTACTGACGTCAGACAGCTGCCAATTCTCCAGACTGGAAGGATGAACAGTTTATCCCCCTAGGTACCATATTTCCATATTTCGAAGCATTGGAATAATACATGTCATACAGCAACATAAAAACAGGAAGACAAGTATCACAGCCCCTATAATCGGTGTTAGTAACTTAAAAGAAAAACATTCCCCCTGGCCCAAACAGTGATTCTAACCAGGAGAGAAAAGCCAGTGTATCTTTTATGCCTCTCTCTTTATTCACCTTGTCTTTTAGTTCTTTCAAATGCTGAATAGCGAGCGTAATATTTCCGTAATCATCGTCATTAGCTGGAATATATGTACAACAGGAGTCTCCTACTAAAGCATAGACTCCTCCAGATGCTGCATTTTGAAGGTCCAGCACGAACCTGTTCTGAAGTACCATTAATCTAACTCCCCTTAATTCTTGTTTGATAGCGTCTAAGCCTTCTAACGTGATATTAATAAAAGAGTACATTTCATAAAAAGTCGCATGGGTGAGGCTGTAGAATGAGGCATTAAAGCACATATATAACAAGATGCATTAAATTTCTTTAACTTTACAGTATGATTTATAAATTTATACCACAAATTACTCATATCCCCCTCATTATCAGTTTCATTCAGCCAGTTTGTATACAAAGAGGCTTCGTGTTTAGATTCTTCCTCTTTTGGGGTGGTGACAGGCTTCTACATAAAAAGGAAAAAGGCTGTGCACATCAGTCCCACGCAGGTTATCCCCATCTGTCCTTGTGGAGACATCACTCCTGCGCTTTGCTCAGTTCGTTTGTGACCTTTTTACAGTGGGAAGCATGAATCCAGGGCACCATTTCTGTGACCTTCACAGCAGTGGCAGTGGTCAGCAGCACCTGGTACAGCCCCCTCCACCTGAGTGAACACCATTTGTTTTTCCTGAAGTCTTTCACCAGAATCCAGTCTCCTTATTCACTCATTAGTTCTTACAGCACAGGTAAATCCCTGTGGGCTGGAGCCCAGTATAATCTTAGGCTTTTTTGGTCAACATTGGTCAACAGATTGGTCAACAACTGGGTAATAACTCTTAGAAAAATCTACACATTGTTCCCCTGCCTCAGCTGTGACGTTTTGCAGAACAATTCTAGCTGAAGTTGTAAAATTTCTCTTTGTTCCGTTCCTGCAAAACATCTTATTATGAGCAAACAAACCACAATAATCATTTGCATCTAGGGGAATCACTCCCAAGGGTAACCCCCCTTAAAGCTATATTGTTCTACCCATCAGGTTCTGCCACTAGATAAGAGAACCTTTCCCATGAAATCATTTTTTGACCTTCATGATCCCTTCAGGGTGTACAATTAGCACAGAAGCAGCAGCTTTAGTCCACATGTTTTTCAAACAGGATATTAACGATATGATCATAACGAATAATACCAGACCCACAAATATGTATTGAACCAGAGACCCTCTCCATGTTCCTAGCACAGACTGTAGCCATGTACCAATGCCCCAATCATCTGGATTATAATTATGATATATATTTTTCTTCATCATAGATGTGCTTTGCTAAGTCCTAGCAACCTACAATACTACAATAGAGAATTAGCAAATTCAACAATCCATTCCTCCAGCTAAATTCATCCCTCCAGGAAGTTTCATTGATTGGCCCGTGATGATATCAAACAGGCTGTTACACAGTTCTGTTTGATCCAGCCCGCATCCCATGGCGTTCCTTCAGTCTGATGTCTAGTCGATCTTTCAGAGATCTGTTCCTTCATTCCACTGTTCCAGCAGACTGAGGGTGATCTCAGTCCATCTCACTCCGAACAATGCAGCCACAGCCTGACACACCTTCCCTGTGAAGTGTGTTCCTTGATCATAATACAAGGGGCAGGGCAGTGCCCACCGAGGGCTTATCTCTGTTATCAAGTGTTTGGTAGACACAGAGGCAGTGGCAGCAACCCACCAGGAAAACAGATTATAAGAGCCCAGGTTTCCCTTTACAATTTTCAATTTCCCAGGTTTGAAAGGTTCCTCAGTAGCAGGCCTTTTGAGCTGTTGCACCCGCACCTGAACTGTAGTTGAGTTCCTTTGATAAACATTACATCCAGATACCACATAAGTGGTTACGGCTTCAAACCCGGTTCTCACCCAGTTTTGGGTAACCGGCACACCATTTGACTCCCACCTGGGTGTCCAACAGAGTGCATTTGTCGGGCTATAAAGGGCATTAGGCTGTGAGGGCATGCAGGGCGTCTGGTGTGCTGTCAGCTCCACACCCCATCATCATGCAGCCCCACAATCTTTTCTAACCATGTCCATTTCTCTGCTTCACAGAGGTCTCAGACTACTGTTCTACAAGTATTGCTCACCTGACAGTTGCATCTGCAAAGTTGTTCCCTCGAGTTACTGGAAACATTTCTTTATTATGTGATTTACACATTACCACAGCTACTTCAGTCAGTAGCTGCAAAGCTTCTAACAGTTCAGAGATAAACCCAGCATTCTTAACTGGAGTCCCTGCTGTGTTGAGAAAATCCCTATTCCTCCACCACCATCCAAAATTGTGGCATGCACCAAATGTATATATAGAGTCTATATACATATGCAGCCATTCAAAACAAGCGGGGTACGCTGCGGTATAACACGGTGGGCGTTTCGCAGTATACCGCATCATACCGGACGCAAATTAGATTATGTTAATAGTATCCGGAATCACCTTGTAAAATCGCCAGGTGGAGCTAATAAAGGTTAACCTCTCCTGTACAGCATTTGAGCTGTCAGCAGAAAACGTCGGTTTTGAATCCTGATCACTGCTGAGGGACAATCTTTATTCAATTAAGAATTTAAGGTGTATACTCTTTAGACTTTAAATTTAAACAGTGTATTACAGCATGTTAATCATTAAACATTAAAAAGGCGGTATATTTTATAAAAGCAAGATTGTTCTGTTGGACAAAAGTACACAACCTACCACCTTTATCATAAATATTTTAATTATGCAGGAATATTTTATGCATCAAAGTCTTTACTGAAGATATTACTAAGAGTATTAATAATGAATGACCTTGGACAAGCTGTAAGCTCAAAGTATTACCCTGGTCCACATTCTTTGTAACCGTCTTTGTAAACGAAAATAGTTTATTTTTTCATTGACAAAAAGTAACACCACAGCATTTAGTTGATCCGATCACGCATTCATTTCTAATCATACAATGTAATTCTTGAGAATCTCCGATTCACCATGCCTTTCACATGCTCATAAACGATTTTAATTTAGGAATATAAACATATTAATGTATGTAAACTGTACTGTATATTGCTGGTCTTGGTAGTTTAAAGAAAAAATACACACCAGTATTCCATTTCTCCCTAAACATTTTAAGCATCAAAGTCTTACATGTTGTTATTTGGGAAACATTTTTACGTGCTCCTTCTGACCATATTAGGATTATATACTTTGTGAAAAGTGATAGTATTTAACCTTTTCTGTGAATTCGCTTGTTATCTAACAAATGCATACTTTTAGAATTTGATTAACAGGGAATATAATATGGAATTGCGTATCTAAACAACTTAATAATGATATAATTATAATAATGTACTGTCTGGCGGAATAAACTGAAGAGGTTAGTTAATGCGACACGGAATTATTAAGAATTATCACCTCTTTTTACACTTGAGAACAAATGAGAACATTCCACTCAGTGGGATGTTATCTCAAGCACCTGCTAATTCGTTTTACACCACTGGACGACAGGAGAATGTGACTGTACTGTATCTGTACAGAATGTATCTTTCAATCAATACAGTAATTGATTAAAATCGCAATCGTGCGTTTAATTAAATGCCTTTTTTGATTCACAATCTGAAAATGAAAACAGCGGTAAAGTCACCTTGAATTTAAAAAAAACGATTTTGGCACGCCTGTAGCATTTTCACGAAACCTCCTAAAGTTATGAGAACACTTGCTTTGTGTATAAAGTACATTGTGAATGTTTTCACAGCCTTCACTTTGTTGTTTTTATGCCATTTTTTTGACCACACACAAATATTCCTATGTCCGTATCTTCGCAAGGGAATCAGTGCGAATTTTAATACTAATTAAATGACCGCGGGCACTTTCCACCCCCGCTACATTCTCAGAGTAGAACAGACTAACCTTCTAATGAAAGACGGTCCACCTCCCACGGACAGGAAAAGTGCCCACAGGCACTTAAACTTAATATGGTCAGTAACAGTAAAGAGTAACATGGTCAGAATGTTTAGGGAGAAAGTGGAATACTGGTCTGTATTTTTTCTTTAAACTACCAATACTAGCCATATACAGTCTGTAATGTAGGGATTTCTATATGTCTTTATTTAGTGGTTACATTAGTGAAAAGGCTAAACTTTTAGCTTCAGTAACGCGTACGCGTACGCGTACGCGTACGTATGGTGTACATGTTTGTTTTGGGTTTTGCTTGTTCACATATCTCCCCTTTTTATAAAACAACGTGGTTGAAAACTGTTCCAGAGACACTGTTGTTTCATCAGTTAAAAGTACATCATGAAATGCCTCTCCCTGTTCAATCTACTGTTAAAAAGAAAAGGAGCATAAAGCGTCTGATGGTCATAAACGATATTCATTTAGGAACAGCATCAGAGATATGTTTTTAACTGCACTGCATCGGAGAGAATACCATAGTGTGTTTTTTTTTTTTACTCCCTGGCGGAAATTGGCTTCCATAAGAATCAATATGGCTCAGAGATTAAATAAAACTTCACTCGCACCAAACAAATGTATATTTCTAATCACAACATGATCGAATTTAAGTCATTTTAATAACAATGAATAGTCACCTATGCGTTACAATATAAACATTTATATTGATTTAAATCGCGTTTAAATCGCCGTTATTTAAAACCCATAAATAAAGCTGATACTGTTTAGACTTTTAATTATTTAAAACTGTATTACAGCAGCACAATGCACAATGCAACGTAAATCGCTATCTTTGTCTTCTGTGTAATAATGTTCACCTCTCTGTCCAGCAAATTAACAATAGTAATAATAATGAACTTTATTGTATATGGCGCCTTTAAAGGTGGCTCCTCAAAGCACTTTACAGGTTAAAAACAATAACAACAATACTGTTTGACTGGGCAAACGATTTTTTTTTTAAGAACTACAAAATGAGATATAATGATGTGTTCCGGTTTAGACATAAACGAAGAGCATAACACGTGGGCGGCGTAGCGGTCGGCTCTGGCTTTCCCATCTACTGTATACCGATACGCTGCATACAACCCCCCTCTCTGCGGGAGTTCTGGCTGTGGCGAATTAAACCGGTTTCACAAGTATTTTCAAAGTAGAAGGGGGCGAGATTTCCAGCAAAAGACACCTCCCCCCCTCAAAAACCAAGGAAGTACAGTACTTACTAGTTAAGAAAGCTAGACTCCTCAATGAAATCGCTTTAACATGCTAATGCTTTGGTGTAACAGTCCGGGCGTGGCCAGCTTCTAATGTCAACCTGACTATGGCGAAAGGAACCCTCCTTTCATTGGAAGACTATGAACATATTCTAGCCATAAATGAATTAATAGCAAACATGGTTTACATAAAATACATTTTTCCAAGAAAGTTTAGCCTTTGTTACTAATGAAACCACAAAATAAAGACATAAATATAGAAATCTTAATATTTTTAAAATACATGACTTTGCTAAAATTTATTTGAAAATAAAAACGATTACAAACGCCAGCGGATAGAGAGAACAGGGGAGGGATGTTGGTTTTGCATAAGGGGTGGGGCTATAGAAATGAGGTCTATTTGAGAATGTGGAGTTACATGTTCTGGCTGTTGGTGAATTATCGTTGTTGAGTATGGCGTGTTGAGGTATTGATTTTGTGTAATGCTTTATGTTGAAAATTTAGGTGGATTTTGTTTATAATAACGAGGATAAACTGGGATGGGAGGAGGATTTGGTTTTGCATAAGGGGCGGGAATATGATAATTTGAGGAATTTGAGAGAGATTCACAGAGATTCCCTCTGCTGTGACCCAGGGAACCTGCAGTCAGGTAACATTATTTCTCACAACTACCAGGTATTGAGTGAGATTGACCTGATTGTTCCTGCCTCAACGGCAGGGTTGCCAATACACCCAGTCCCCCAGAAGGGACAGGGAATGAAAGCCAAGCCGGTTTTCTTACAGCCACCAGCTCAGTTTGTCAGTCTGAGTCTGACCAACAGTGGTTCAGCCAGACTGGAGCTGGATGGGCAAGCCACCCGACTGTTAGTGCAGAACATGGAAAAGGGGGGTGTCAGAATCCCCGCCTGCACTGACATGGGCCTGGTGGGTGATGGTGAGTTCAAAGACAGTGAACTAGCTATCCCAGTGCTGGGGCAGCTCCCTGAACCCCTAGAGAGGGAAGGGGGGAGCGAGCAGGTGTCCTACACCCACGTCCAGCGAACGATTGTAAACATGCCGATAGAGGGATTCCTCAATCAGGAAGTGTGCAGGGTGGACCTGAACAGTGAGAATGGAGTAACAATCCCAGATCCCTCAGGTGCTCCAGATAACCACTAAGCCAAGGGTCAGGCATGCTCCACCGCTGCACCACCCCCTGCAGGGTTCCTAGAGCACAGGCATGAACAAATCGAAAAAGCAGATGTCCTGGAAATGGAGGAGCAGCATCAGCAGCTGCGTCAGATCTCCTCAGATTTCCAGGATGTTGGTGCCCAAGATGCCACATGGCATACTGAGAAAGAGACCATGTACATGCTGCGCCAGCTTAGAAAGGGGACAGTCACTCAGAAGGAGATGACTGGGATCAGCCACCCGAAAAGACTTTTGGGAGGACTGATTGCTGCCGCCACTGTTGTGTGTTTGCTATTTCTGGTAGGTTTGTGTGCTACTGGCACTCTCACCCTGACTGCCCCAAGAAGGCAGGTGTCAGAGGTGCCAGAGGGTAGTGACAGACTGTATCAACAGCAGCAAAAGTTGGAAAGCTTAGGGAAAACCCTACAGGCAACTTCCTATGCAACAGGGTTGAATCTTATCCCCCACCTAGTGGACATGATTGTTGGTGTTATACAGTGGGTTTATGCTTGTGTGCAACAGGCCAGAATGTTGACACAAGACCTGTTAAGGGAGCTTAGTGCCACTGTAGCCAGTCTAGCCATAGCACAAATCCTAACCCACTTGATTTCACTCTTCTCAGTAGAGGAGTATGTGACATTAAACCCATTGCTCATAGCTCACCCAGAAGGCAATCCAAGATTGAATTCGGTTCCAAATCTTGAGATGGGTATGGCTACCAAAGCTATCCATTGGCTGTGTCTAACTGATCCACCAATGAAGGGTGTAAAGCTACTAACGAGCAGAGGGAGGTTAATGAACCCCATGAAGAGCAGATGGGAAGTAAATGGCTGGTCAGCACACCACATTTAACTGTCACTATAACTTGTGACAGGCATGATACAGCTACCACAATGCAGCTACCTAACCAACAGTTTCCTGCAAGTTCCCAAGGAGGCCATAGTACAGCATGGTAACTTAACACTGTACGGTCTGCAACCAGACAACATAAGACCAAACTTGAGGTCGTGGATGCCTTCAGGTGCCACACTATTGAATTGGATAGAAATCCAAGAAACAGTAAGCCCTGAAGATGTACAGGTAGTTAGTTTGCTTTAATGGAACAAACCTCCAAACCACCCTGGCAGGTGCCCAACACAGGTGTCATGGTTCATCAGGGGGGCTGGGAACAGGAACCGGTGTTATTGTAACACTGGTGCTGGGAAGCTGGATCATGACTGACAATGTACTCTGAATGCTGTACTCTTACATCAAGATGTACTCCGGGTAGCACGAATGAGTCAAAGGTAGCATTTCAAAAGAAAGGAAGTTACCTCTTCCCCAAATATCTGCCTACAGAGGTATCAGATACTGACAGTGAACTTCCTGATTTGTAATGCCTAGACTGAGATGATGTCTCCTACCTTGTTTATACATACTCCAGATGTTATTCATTCTGTTTGTTCCCAATGCTGGTTCCGGTATGAATTCTCGAGGAGTAATGTGGACATTTAAGGTTAATGTTCTAATGACAAGGGACATCACTTAACTCTGTTTTGTTTTGAAGGCAACAACGCCTCAGGACCTCGTGACCTTCAAAAAGGGGGGATATGTAGAGGCAATGCTTGTTAATAAGACAGAATTAAGTGTTGCTGTGCTTTCCCAAATGAGGCCCCATCTCTCTCTTCATCTCTGTGGCTGCACCACAGAGAAACTATTCATGCAGGCTGATTTAAAGATGTTTTCTTTTGATAAGGGACAGCTCCCAAATGGGGATGCACTTAGCTGAGCCTGGCTATCATGATCAATGGTCATCCATTGGCGCCTATCTGTCTAGGGAGTGCCAGATGGACATCTGGATTGCATTCCTAGGTGTCAGGAGTAAGTGACTCATATCTCACCTTGATCAACCAGTCAGGGATTGGTAGGGCCATGTAACCCATGTGGGACTCTGATGCCCATTAAACTTTCAGCCAATGACAAGCTGAAGTTCCTCCAGGTAAAAACAGGCAACAGAGAGCCTGGAGAAGGAGAACTAGTAGGACTATTCCAGTAGGAGAATTCTAAGGAGAATTCCAGGGGTGCAAGACAAATCCATGGCAGGACGGCCCAGGAGCAGAAGGCTCCCAAGGGCAGGACATTCTCACAGCGCGCCTCTTGACCATCCTGAGACTCAGCCCGGACAACCACGGAACGGCCAGTGCGTCTGAGTGCCAGTACTTTCCTCTGTTCTAAAAGTCGAGAGCGGAGGTTGCCACGAGTAACCAGAGGATCCACCCGAGGTTAGCATCAGCAGCAAACCTCATGAACAGGTCAGAACTGTGGACAGCTGAATCACTATTCAGAACAAGCGCTTCATCAGGAACGAATCGGTCCTCTTCCTGACCTGCTGGGACCCACAGTCATCTTTTCTCCTGTGCACAAACTTTGCTAGTTAAAGCCAACACTAACTAGCCGGTCAGTGAGCATCAGCAGCGCACCGTCGCAAGCAGCACAGCACAGCCTGGCACCTAGCCAGAGAGTGCGGATTGGACAGCAACAGCCTGCAACTGTTCCTTTGTGCCCACAGGAGATCTGAATCCCGAGAGATTGGATGAGTATTCAACTTCACTGCATTACAGCTCGAGAATTCCATTGTTATCCCAACCAGTTGATATCAGTTTAATTCCTAAGAGTTATGTACTTGTTTTGAGTATCTAATGTAGAAGTTGTAATCAAGTTCAATTATGAAACGGTCTAGATGAATGATATACTGAACGTATGTCCTCTTGATATATGTAACTCTTTGTAACTGAATGAATATATACCTTTTGTATTCTGATAACCCTCTCGATAAGATCTGTTAGGTTTACATGCATATTCTATGTATTAATAAATGTATCCTCGTGTATTAGTACCTGTGTGTGTGCGTTGTTTGAGTTATATCGCATAGTTGGATTCTAAAGCCATTAAAATAATTATTTTTGTGACTTACACAAAAATAATTTTTAGCTACAATTAATAATTGTCCCCGTAAATGCCCAAACTCTACAGAACTGGTGCCTCGTGAGAGCACACTACACCAGCTTCCGCGGGCTTGCAATACAATCGGCGAAAGCGAAAGCGAGAGCAAGGTGTTTAAAGACAGATTTTGTCGTGGTGACATCATGGTAGAAAGAAACGAACTTGTTACGTCTCAACAGAAACGCTCTTTAGCTCTTTCGGCTTTATGCAGAGAACAGCGTCTGTCGAGATCACTTTTGAGTCAGCGGGAAACGCCCTGTGCTGTCAGTTTGATTTCATATTGCTCGTAGCGGCGCCCGGCTTTTGTCTGTCAAAAGTTAGGTTGCGCTCCTTCATGCTGCATCGTCGGCATGAGTGGAGCTTTTTAAACGTCTGTACTTACTGCGCCCCATAAGAAATCGTTTGTCCCCGTTCAAAAGAGATTGTGCGATGTCCTGCAGGGTTCGCAAAGCAAACCTTTGACAGTTTGAAAAGAGGAATTTATTCTGCTTCCTGTGCGTGCAGTAGTTACAAAGTTGAACGTCTTTACACGATCTGCTGCAGTTTTCAGTGGGCGGGCTTTGTCAGATGGCTTGGAAAAACGCACTGTGTTTCGGCTCGGGAAACATCATGAGCAGCTATACTGTGTATAGCTGACTTTTAACGCATACAGAATTCATTAGAAATCATTGATTTCTCCAATTAACAAGGGTCCCTTAAAGGATGAGTCAAAGTAACGTTTAATCGGATTAGTTTCCTTAGAGCTGGTTCAGAGTTTGCTCAAGAGTGTACCTTTCACAGATGCGCAAAGAAGAATGTTGGGGGTGCACGCTTCAAGGCGCCTTACAGCTATAGGGAGCGATTCGAGATGATTCGTGGCGTGTGCTCGTTCCCATATACCGTACGCCCCGGGGTGCAGTGCTAAGATGACGTACAATACCGCTTGGGCACGTAACGGCGTTATATGCAAGTGCGGGACGTGAGGGTTTTCGTTTGTTCGTTTTGTTTTGCTCTGCTTTGCTTTGTTTTGCTTTCCATCGCGTTGGTAAGAGCGTAAATAAAAAGGCGATTCCTGCGTCTACCACTAATGTAAGAGCTATTTCAAGTGCGACGTGGTGCGGCTTTTCAAATGCTTGTGGGCATTTCTCTGTTGTTGATTCTTTTTTTGTGTGTAACAAAGTGGCATTTTCATGTCCGGACGGGGAGACTTTATCATTCCGACATGAAGCCACCCTTAAGTCCTCTGAGGCGTGTCTGTCTGCAAGGCTTGTATTTTGGAAATGTTTTTTTGAAACGGAGAACGACTTTGAAATAGGCTTCCGCCGGCGCCTCGCGATCCAGGTAAGATTGTAGCAAGAACGCAGCGGCAGTGGGGCTTGCTGTAGTCGTGGCCGAGTGGTTAAGGCGATGGACTAGAAATCCACTGGGGTCTCCCCGCGCAGGTTCGAATCCTGCCGACTACGTTATCCGCCTCCAGTCGGTGTGTTTCGGCGCAAGCAAAGAAGCGTGCCTCTTTGCTGTTCCTGGTGGTTTTAAAACGCCCAATCGCTTGTACCCGCTGCCTTGGAAATAAGTTCTTCAGCGTCCGCGAATGGCATTTTGCAGCTGGAAGCAGATGTCGACGCGTTTTGCACAGACCACCAAAAAAGCGTCTTTTTTGAAGGCCCAGGCACTGAGCATTGGTGGTTCAGTGGTAGAATTCTCGCCTGCCACGCGGGAGGCTCGGGTTCGATTCCCGGCCAATGCAGTGGCTTTTGCAGCGAGCGGCTCCATCACTTGCATCCCCTTGCAACTCGCAACTCAAAAAACCCACTGAAGCTAAGCAGGTGTGAGCCAGGTCAGTACCCGGATGAGGGTGAGCTACAGGGAAAAACAAAGCTTCCAGTTGGAAGCGGTGTTAATGGTGCCGGCGGTGGGGCGCTCACCCTGAGGTCTGTGCGGGTCCCAATGCCCCAGTATAGTGACGGAGATGCTGTGTTGTAAAAGGGCGCTGTCTTTTGGATGAGATGTAAAACCGAGGTCACAGCGCTCTGTGGTCATTCAAAATGACCACCAAAACCTTTGACAAAAGCTCTTGGTAATTGATGGTCTTCAATAATGCTTCTCCTTTAGGTACATTTTAAATCAGCTGAAAAATGCTGTGAAATGGGGGGGCACTTCAGGCCAGTGTAGGATTTGGGTTACAAGAACCATAAAAACTGCACGAGAAAGCCCAAACACTGAATTACACGGCTTTCTATTCAAAGGAGGACAAAAGAAATTCCCTGAGTTCGATTTTTTGCAGCACAGAGAGGAGCACTGTTGTGAGGCCGGTTAGCTCAGTTGGTTCGAGCGTGGTGCTAATAATGCCAAGGTCCCGGGTTCGAGCCCCATACTGGCCAGGTCCTTTTCTCCTCTCTTACCAAAGCTGTTAGGTTCCTTTCCGTGGTGAGAGGGGTTGTCATGCAACGCTGCCACGTAGTGCCGACAGACAAGAGTGTTGCGGGAGAAGAGAAAAGTGTTTGAAGATTTAAGAGTGTCTTAGGTGGAGCCAAAATCAAGTGTCACAAATACAAGTGGGAGGATTTCCAATGTTTAATATGGTAAAAATAAGCGGAAGTTATCTGCCGGTCCGGCACAGTCTGCCATGCTTTTGTCATATACTGTAAAGTGGTGTCGAACTGGGTGTCGAACTGGAGCCTCACCATTTGCATATGTGAGGCTCCAGTTATACATCGAGTGTCACATTAAATGACAAAAATGAAGAGAGTTAAAGCAGCTGGAGAGGTTTTCTTACAACTTTTGAGCTGACACAGTTTTGGAAAATGTTTCCTTCACGCTGCACTGTACAACATAAGCAGCCAAGAGTCTCCAAAACAAAACAGAATTGACAGATAGGAGAAAATTCCCACTCATCCTGAAGTTCCCAAAATCCAGCACTGAGCGTAAACAAAGTGTCTAAGTAGCGTGGGAATGCTAACCCTAACCCTAGCTGGAGTTTGAGCAATCCAGCACTGAGCGTAAAAAGATGAGTCAAAGTAACGTCTAATCGGATTAGTTTCCTTAGAGCTGGTTCAGAGTCTGCTCAAGAGTTTACCTTTCACACATGCGCAAAGAAGAATGTTGGGGGTGCACGCTTCAAGGCGCCTTACAGCTGTAGGGAGTGATTCGAGACGATTCGTGGCGTGTGCTCGTTCCCATATACCGTACGCCCCGGGGTGCAGTGCTAGGATGATGTACAATTCCGCTTGGGCACGTAACGGCGTTATACGCAAGGTTTTCGTTTGTTCGTTTTGTTTTGCTCTGCTTTGCTTTGTTTTGCTTTCCATCGCGTTGGTAAGAGCATAAATAAAAAGGCGATTCCTGCGTCTACCACTAATGTAAGAGCTATTTCAAGTGCGACGTGGTGCGGCTTTTCAAATGCTTGTGGGCATTTCTCTGTTGTTGATTCTTTTTTTGTGTGTAACAAAGTGGCATTTTCATGTCCGGACGGGGAGACTTTATCATTCCGACATGAAGCCACCCTTAAGTCCTCTGAGGCGTGTCTGTCTGCAAGGCTTGTATTTTGGAAATGTTTTTTTGAAACGGAGAACGACTTTGAAATAGGCTTCCGCCGGCGCCTCGCGATCCAGGTAAGATTGTAGCAAGAACGCAGCGGCAGTGGGGCTTGCTGTAGTCGTGGCCGAGTGGTTAAGGCGATGGACTAGAAATCCATTGGGGTCTCCCCGCGCAGGTTCGAATCCTGCCGACTACGTTATCCGCCTCCAGTCGGTGTGTTTCGGCGCAAGCAAAGAAGCGCGCCTCTTTGCTGTTCCTGGTGGTTTTAAAACGCCCAATCGCTTGTACCCGCTTCCTTGGAAATAAGTTCTTCAGCGTCCGCGAATGGCATTTTGCAGCTGGAAGCAGATGTCGACGCGTTTTGCACAGAGCACCAAAAAAGCGTCTTTTTTGAAGACCCAGGCACTGAGCATTGGTGGTTCAGTGGTAGAATTCTCGCCTGCCACGCGGGAGGCTCGGGTTCGATTCCCGGCCAATGCAGTGGCTTTTGCAGCGAGCGGCTCCATCACTTGCATCCCCTTGCAACTCGCAACTCAAAAAACCCACTGAAGCTAAGCAGGTGTGAGCCAGGTCAGTACCCGGATGAGGGTGAGCTACAGGGAAAAACAAAGCTTCCAGCTGGAAGCGGTGTTAATGGTGCCGGCGGTGGGGCGCTCACCCTGAGGTCTGTGCGGGTCCCAATGCCCCAGTATAGTGACGGAGATGCTGTGTTGTAAAAGGGCGCTGTCTTTTGGATGAGATGTAAAACCGAGGTCACAGCGCTCTGTGGTCATTCAAAATGACCACCAAAACCTTTGACAAAAGCTCTTGGTAATTGATGGTCTTCAATAATGCTTCTCCTTTAGGTACATTTTAAATCAGCTGAAAAATGCTGTGAAATGGGGGGGCACTTCAGGCCAGTGTAGGATTTGGGTTACAAGAACCATGAAACTGCACGAGAAAGCCCGTACACTGAATTACACGGCTTTCTATTCAAAGGAGGACAAAAGAAATTCCCTGAGTTCGATTTTTTGCAGCACAGAGAGGAGCACTGTTGTGAGGCCGGTTAGCTCAGTTGGTTCAAGCGTGGTGCTAATAACGCCAAGGTCACGGGCTCGAGCCCCGTACTGGCCAGGTCCTTTTCTCCTCTCTTACCAAAGCTGTTAGGTTCCTTTCCGTGGTGAGAGGGGTTGTCATGCAACGCTGCCACATAGTGCCGACAGACAAGAGTGTTGCGGGAGAAGAGAAAAGTGTTTGAAGATTTAAGAGTGTCTTAGGTGGAGCCAAAATCAAGTGTCACAAATACAAGTGGGAGGATTTCCAATGTTTAATATGGTAAAAATAAGCGGAAGTTATCTGCCGGTCCGGCACAGTCTGCCATGCTTTTGTCATATACTGTAAAGTGGTGTCGAACTGGGTGTCGAACTGGAGCCTCACCATTTGCATATGTGAGGCTCCAGTTATACATCGAGTGTCACATTAAATGACAAAAATGAAGAGAGTTAAAGCAGCTGGAGAGGTTTTCTTACAACTTTTGAGCTGACACAGTTTTGGAAAATGTTTCCTTCACGCTGCACTGTACAACATAGGCAGCCAAGAGTCTCCAAAACAAAACAGAATTGACAGATAGGAGAAAATTCCCACTCATCCTGAAGTTCCCAAAATCCAGCACTGAGCGTAAACAAAGTGTCTAAGTAGCGTGGGAATGCTAACCCTAACCCTAGCTGGAGTTTGAGTAATCCAGCACTGAGCGTAAAAAGATGAGTCAAAGTAACGTCTAATCGGATTAGTTTCCTTAGAGCTGGTTCAGAGTCTGCTCAAGAGTTTACCTTTCACACATGCGCAAAGAAGAATGTTGGGGGTGCACGCTTCAAGGCGCCTTACAGCTGTAAGGAGTGATTCGAGACGATTCGTGGCGTGTGCTCGTTCCCATATACCGTACGCCCCGGGGTGCAGTGCTAGGATGATGTACAATACCGCTTGGGCACGTAACGGCGTTATACGCAAGGTTTTCGTTTGTTCGTTTTGTTTTGCTCTGCTTTGCTTTGTTTTGCTTTCCATCGTGTTGGTAAGAGCATAAATAAAAAGGCGATTCCTGTGTCTACCACTAATGTAAGAGCTATTTCAAGTGCGACGTGGTGTGGCTTTTCAAATGCTTGTGGGCATTTCTCTGTTGTTGATTCTTTTTTTGTGTGTAACAAAGTGGCATTTTCAT
>NW_027167934.1:1417500-1422500 GCF_040954835.1 Lepisosteus oculatus | reverse complement strand
TTTTTGAAGGCCCAGACACTGAGCATTGGTGGTTCAGTGGTCGAATTCTTGCCTGCCCCGCTGGAGGCTCGGGTTCGATTCCCGGCCAATGCAGTGGCTTTTGCAGCGAGCGGCTCCATCACTTGCATCCCCTTGCAACTCGCAACTGAAAACCCACTGAAGCTAAGCAGGTGTGAGCCAGGTCAGTACCCGGATGAGGGTGAGCTACAGGGAAAAACAAAGCTTCCAGCTGGAAGCGGTGTTAATGGTGCCGGCGGGGGGGCGCTCACCCTGAGGTCTGTGCGGGTCCTAATGCCCCAGTATAGTGACGGATATGCTGTGTTGTAAAAGGGCGCTGTCTTTTGGATGAGATGTAAAACCGAGGTCACAGCGCTCTGTGGTCATTAAAAATGACCACCAAAACCTTTGACAAAAGCTCTTGGTAATTGATGGTCTTCAATAATGCTTCTCCTTTAGGTACATTTTAAATCAGCTGAAAAATGCTGTGAAATGGGGGGGCACTTCAGGCCAGTGTAGGATTTGGGTTACAAGAACCATGAAACTGCACGAGAAAGCCCGTACACTGAATTACACGGCTTTCTATTCAAAGGAGGGCAAAAGAAATTCCCTGAGTTTGATTTTTTGCAGCACAGAGAGGAGCACTGTCGTGAGGCCGGTTAGCTCAGTTGGTTAGAGCGTGGTGCTAATAACGCCTAATCGTACGGGCCAGGTCCTTTTCTCCTTTCTTACCAAAGCTGTTAGGTTCCTTTCCGTGGTGAGATGGGTTGTCATGCAACACTGCCACATAGTGCCGACAGACAAGAGTGTTGCGGGAGAAGAGAAAAGTGTTTGAAGATTTAAGAGTGTCTTAGGTGGAGCCAAAATCAAGTGTCACAAATGAAAGTGGTTGGATTTCCAATGTTTAATATGGTAAAAATAAGCGGAAGTTATCTGCCGGTCCGGCACAGTCTGCCATGCTTTTGTCATATACTGTAAAGTGGTGTCGAACTGGAGCCTCACCATTTGCATATGTGAGGCTCCAGTTATACATCGAGTGTCACATTAAATGACAAAAATGAAGAGAGTTAAAGCAGCTGGAGAGGTTTTCTTACAACTTTTGAGCTGACACAGTTTTGGAAAATGTTTCCTTCACGCTGCACTGTACAATATAGGCAGCCAAGAGTTTCCAAAACAAAACAGAATTGACAGATAGGAGAAAATTCCCACTCGTCCTGAAGTTCCCAAAATCCAGCACTGAGCGTAAACAAAGTGTCTAAGTAGCGTGGGAATGCTAACACTAACCCTAGCTGGAGTTTGAGCAAACCAGCACTGAGAGTAAAAAGATGAGTCAAAGTAACGTCTAATCGGATTAGTTTCCTTAGAGCTGGTTCAGAGTTTGCTCAAGAGTTTACCTTTCACAGATGCGCAAAGAAGAATGTTAGGGGTGCACGCTTCAAGGCACCTTACAGCTGTAGAGACTGATTCGAGACGATTCATGGCGTGTGCTCGTTCCCATATACCGTACGCCCCGGGGTGCAGTGCTAGGATGACGTACAATACCGCTTGGGCACGTAACGGCGTTATATGCAAGTGCGGGACGTGAGGGTTTTCGTTTGTTCGTTTTGTTTTGCTCTGCTTTGCTTTGTTTTGCTTTCCATCGCGTTGGTAAGAGCGTAAATAAAAAGGCGATTCCTGCGTCTACCACTAAGGTAAGAGCTATTTCAAGTGCGACGTGGTGCGGCTTTTCAAATGCTTGTGGGCATTTCTCTGTTGTTGATTCTTTTTTTGTGTGTAACAAAGTGGCATTTTCATGTCCGGACGGGGAGACTTTATCATTCCGACATGAAGCCACCCTTAAGTCCTCTGAGGCCTGTCTGTCTGCAAGGCTTGTATTTTGGAAATGTTTTTTTGAAACGGAGAACGACTTTGAAATAGGCTTCCGCCGGCGCCTCGCGATCCAGGTAAGATTGTAGCAAGAACGCAGCGGCAGTGGGGCTTGCTGTAGTCGTGGCCGAGTGGTTAAGGCGATGGACTAGAAATCCATTGGGGTCTCCCCGCGCAGGTTCGAATCCTGCCGACTACGTTATCCGCCTCCAGTCGGTGTGTTTCGGCGCAAGCAAAGAAGCGCGCCTCTTTGCTGTTCCTGGTGGTTTTAAAACGCCCAATCGCTTGTACCCGCTGCCTTGGAAATAAGTTCTTCAGCGTCCGCGAATGGCATTTTGCAGCTGGAAACAGATGTCGACGCGTTTTGCACAGACCACCAAAAAAGCGTCTTTTTTGAAGGCCCAGGCACTGAGCATTGGTGGTTCAGTGGTAGAATTCTCGCCTGCCACGCGGGAGGCTCGGGTTCGATTCCCGGCCAATGCAGTGGCTTTTGCAGCGAGCGGCTCCATCACTTGCATCCCCTTGCAACTCGCAACTCAAAAAACCCACTGAAGCTAAGCAGGTGTGAGCCAGGTCAGTACCCGGATGAGGGTGAGCTACAGGGAAAAACAAAGCTTCCAGCTGGAAGCGGTGTTAATGGTGCCGGCGTTGGGGCGCTCACCCTGAGGTCTGTGCGGGTCCCAATGCCCCAGTATAGTGACGGAGATGCTGTGTTGTAAAAGGGCGCTGTCTTTTGGATGAGATGTAAAACCGAGGTCACAGCGCTCTGTGGTCATTCAAAATGACCACCAAAACCTTTGACAAAAGCTCTTGGTAATTGATGGTCTTCAATAATGCTTCTCCTTTAGGTACATTTTAAATCAGCTGAAAAATGCTGTGAAATGGGGGGGCACTTCAGGCCAGTGTAGGATTTGGGTTACAAGAACCATGAAACTGCACGAGAAAGCCCGTACACTGAATTACACGGCTTTCTATTCAAAGGAGGACAAAAGAAATTCCCTGAGTTCGATTTTTTGCAGCACAGAGAGGAGCACTGTTGTGAGGCCGGTTAGCTCAGTTGGTTCAAGCGTGGTGCTAATAACGCCAAGGTCACGGGCTCGAGCCCCGTACTGGCCAGGTCCTTTTCTCCTCTCTTACCAAAGCTGTTAGGTTCCTTTCCGTGGTGAGAGGGGTTGTCATGCAACGCTGCCACATAGTGCCGACAGACAAGAGTGTTGCGGGAGAAGAGAAAAGTGTTTGAAGATTTAAGAGTGTCTTAGGTGGAGCCAAAATCAAGTGTCACAAATACAAGTGGGAGGATTTCCAATGTTTAATATGGTAAAAATAAGCGGAAGTTATCTGCCGGTCCGGCACAGTCTGCCATGCTTTTGTCATATACTGTAAAGTGGTGTCGAACTGGGTGTCGAACTGGAGCCTCACCATTTGCATATGTGAGGCTCCAGTTATACATCGAGTGTCACATTAAATGACAAAAATGAAGAGAGTTAAAGCAGCTGGAGAGGTTTTCTTACAACTTTTGAGCTGACACAGTTTTGGAAAATGTTTCCTTCACGCTGCACTGTACAACATAGGCAGCCAAGAGTCTCCAAAACAAAACAGAATTGACAGATAGGAGAAAATTCCCACTCATCCTGAAGTTCCCAAAATCCAGCACTGAGCGTAAACAAAGTGTCTAAGTAGCGTGGGAATGCTAACCCTAACCCTAGCTGGAGTTTGAGTAATCCAGCACTGAGCGTAAAAAGATGAGTCAAAGTAACGTCTAATCGGATTAGTTTCCTTAGAGCTGGTTCAGAGTCTGCTCAAGAGTTTACCTTTCACACATGCGCAAAGAAGAATGTTGGGGGTGCACGCTTCAAGGCGCCTTACAGCTGTAGGGAGTGATTCGAGACGATTCGTGGCGTGTGCTCGTTCCCATATACCGTACGCCCCGGGGTGCAGTGCTAGGATGATGTACAATACCGCTTGGGCACGTAACGGCGTTATACGCAAGGTTTTCGTTTGTTCGTTTTGTTTTGCTCTGCTTTGCTTTGTTTTGCTTTCCATCGTGTTGGTAAGAGCGTAAATAAAAAGGCGATTCCTGCGTCTACCACTAATGTAAGAGCTATTTCAAGTGCGACGTGGTGCGGCTTTTCAAATGCTTGTGGGCATTTCTCTGTTGTTGATTCTTTTTTTGTGTGTAACAAAGTGGCATTTTCATGTCCGGACGGGGAGACTTTATCATTCCGACATGAAGCCACCCTTAAGTCCTCTGAGGCGTGTCTGTCTGCAAGGCTTGTATTTTGGAAATGTTTTTATGAAACGGAGAACGACTTTGAAATAGGCTTCCGCCGGCGCCTCGCGATCCAGGTAAGATTGTAGCAAGAACGCAGCGGCAGTGGGGCTCGCTGTAGTCGTGGCCGAGTGGTTAAGGCGATGGACTAGAAATCCATTGGGGTCTCCCCGCGCAGGTTCGAATCCTGCCGACTACGTTATCCGCCTCCAGTCGGTGTGTTTCGGCGCAAGCAAAGAAGCGTGCCTCTTTGCTGTTCCTGGTGGTTTTAAAACGCCCAATCGCTTGTACCCGCTGCCTTGGAAATAAGTTCTTCAGTGTCCGCGAATGGCATTTTGCAGCTGGAAGCAGATGTCGACGCGTTTTGCACAGACCACCAAAAAAGCGTCTTTTTTGAAGGCCCAGGCACTGAGCATTGGTGGTTCAGTGGTAGAATTCTCGCCTGCCACGCGGGAGGCTTGGGTTCGATTCCCGGCCAATGCAGTGGCTTTTGCAGCGAGCGGCTCCATCACTTGCATCCCCTTGCAACTCGCAACTCAAAAAACCCACTGAAGCTAAGCAGGTGTGAGCCAGGTCAGTACCCGGATGAGGGTGAGCTACAGGGAAAAACAAAGCTTCCAGTTGGAAGCGGTGTTAATGGTGCCGGCGGTGGGGCGCTCACCCTGAGGTCTGTGCGGGTCCCAATGCCCCAGTATAGTGACGGAGATGCTGTGTTGTAAAAGGGCGCTGTCTTTTGGATGAGATGTAAAACCGAGGTCACAGCGCTCTGTGGTCATTCAAAATGACCACCAAAACCTTTGACAAAAGCTCTTGGTAATTGATGGTCTTCAATAATGCTTCTCCTTTAGGTACATTTTAAATCAGCTGA